>NC_057813.1:92440353-92661282 GCF_018294505.1 Triticum aestivum | reverse complement strand
CCGCTAGCACACAGGGGATTTTTATCTAGGTTCGGGTCGCAGAGATGCGTAATACCCTAGTCTTGCTTTTTCTCGTTATATGTGTGTTCTTGAGCTTTCGAACTAGCTATGATGTGCGCTTTGTCCAAAAGTCCGAATCCCCCCTTTGTGCGCCTTAGGCCTCCTTTTATACACAAAGAGGTTGCCACATTGGCACACAGGAGGTGGCAAGCTATAGTGATATGAGTTTATCGCTAGATCAACATAGGACAAGCGCATTTAATGCATTGCCTACGTGTCCTCCCGCTTTATTGGGGACGGCAACAGAGGCCATCCCATCCTTCGCCACTCCTCCTCGCCTCGTCACGCATCCGGTCCGATGAGGCATGCAGTGCCATGCTGGCCAACCAGCTGATGTGTTGAAATGGCAAGCTTCCACGAAGATCTACATGCCGCTACGCAGGCGCCTGCTTAGTTGGCACGCCTGTCGTCACACTAGAGAGGTGGTGTGGTGGCGAAACCTTGCTGGGGGCGGGTGAGGGAGTCCTAGATAAGGGGGTATCCGGACAGCCGGACTGTATACATCGTCCGGACTATTGAAGCATGAAGATACAAGACTCAAGACTTCGGCCCGTGTCCGGATGGGACTCTCCTTGGCGTGGAAGGCAAGCTTGGCGATCCAAATATTGTGTTTCCTTCCTTGTAACCGACTCCATGTAAACCCTAGCCCTCTCCGGTGTCTATATAAACCGGAGAGGTTGGTCCTTAGAAGGCCGATTACAATTACAATCATACCATCATAGGCTAGCTCTCAGGGTTTAGCCTCTATGATCTCGTGGTAGATCTACTCTTGTACTACCCTTATCTTCAATATTAATCAAGCAGGAAGTAGGGTTTTACCTCCATCGAGAGGGCCCGAACCTGGGTAAACATCTGTGTCCCTTGCTTCCTGTTACCATCAGCGTAGACGCACAGATCATGACCCCCTACCCAAGATCCGCCGGTTTTGACACCGACGTTGGTGCTTTCATTAAGAGTTCCTCTGTGTCGTCGCCTCAAGGCTCGATGGCTCGTCTCGTCATTAGGGACAACATTACCTCAGGAGGAGCTCTGGCGGTAGGCCAAACTCTCCGACTTGGCAGCTTTATCATGGCCGCCCCATCGGCGGTAGCGCCGACGATGGCCTCTCGGGTCATCAATCGTAACCTTCACGTCAGTTCGGAACTTGCCGAACAGATAGATCCGATGGAGCTCTTATCCCTTAATGAGCTCTTGGATCGCATCGCCGCTCTGGGAGTCGCTACAGACTATGATCGGATCGGGCTTAAACCCGACCAAAGGGACATCAGATCCCCGCCGGCCACCCGTGAGATAGAGGTAGTGGAGGAACCACACACGGACCGCCCCTCGACTTTGAGGATGAACTATGTCCGGATCACCGAACTCCTTGAGCCGAATACCTGCTCAAAAGAAGACATGACCCAAGTCCCGGACTTAGAACCGGGCATTGGGCCAAAGATATTGGGCGGCACTCCGAATCCCGAGCTGTCAGGCTCGAAACCTCCCACGCCCCTGAGTGTTAGATCGGATCAGAATCCGGATTCAGCTAACAACACCCACCAGGACCTAAACCGTCTCTCCCGCATCAGGCAAGAGCCCCAGGAGACTGTACATTGCTACTGGGATAGATTCCTCCTTGCGCTTAACAAGGTCGAGGACTGCCGCGAGGAGGACGTAGTCTTTCTCTTCTGCAAAAACTGCACAGACAAAGGACTCCTTAATGCTATAAGCTGCCGTGACATAGTATGCTTCGCGGATTTGGCAATCATAGTACAGAGGTACTGTGCGATGAAAAGCGCCTGGAAAACCCAAACAGAATTTTGGGACAGTACGGCTCTCACCAAGACCTTTGTCCGAACTAAACGGGTGAACTCTCGTAAGTCGGCCGATCCCGTCCCTAAGAAACCAAAACACACCCCGGGGCGGGGAACCGTATTGGAAGAATGGCTCAATAGACCATGTAAACTCCACAGCACTCCGGACACGACACCAACTCATAGCCTTAGAGCATGTTGGATACTCCGGCAGGTTGCAAAAAGTGGCGAGGACCTTCTTGCAAGCCATAAAGCAGAACAACATCCCGCCAACGAACACAATGCGGTATTAACAGTCTTCAAGACTTTCGCCTCAAACAATAGGTGCAAGCGAGCTCAATGAAGCTCCGCTGAAATTTGCCATGTGGCAAAGATAAACCCCTGGAACGACACTGCTATAACCTTCAATGCCAGTGATGAACCTCGATTCCAGACTGTCCGGGCGCCGGCCGCTCTGGTCCTTAGCCCAATCATGGACGGCTTCCGGCTCACTAAAGTACTCATGGATGGCGGAAGCGGATTAAACTTGATCTATGAAGAAATGCTCAACAAGATGGAAATTGATAAAGGCCACATCGAGCAAAGCGGCACCACCTTCAGGGGAATCATCCCTAGTCAGGAGGCGCAGTGTGCGGGAAAAATCACACTCGATGTGGTATTCGGCACTCCGGAAAATTACAGCTCCGAAGAAATCACATTCCAAGTGGCTCCCTTTAGCAGCGGATACCACAACCTTTTAGGGCGGGACGCGTTTGCGAGCTTTCAAGCCATACCCCATTACGGGTACATGAAGCTTAAAATGCCCGGGCCCAATGGAATCATCACTCTAGCCAGTGATCCGGACGTCGCACTTCGCGCCGAAAACAAAACCGCAGCACTGGCCCTGGAAGCATTATCCGAGGCCCTAGCAGCCGAAGAATTAACAATGCTACGGGCCACCGTGGACAGGGATGATGTGATCCTCGACAAGTGACCCAAGTCCACCTCATTTAAACCCGTAGACGAGATAGTCAAATTCCAAGTCCATCCAATGGACCCCACGAAGACAGCTTCCATCGGGACAAAATTGAGCCCTGTAATGGACGCCGCACTACGGGACTTTTTACGCGAGAATTGGGACATTTTCGCCTGGCACCCATCGGACATGCCGGGCATCCCGCGTGAATTCGCCAAGCATAGCCTTAATATACTAAAGGGATATAAACCTGTCAAATAGACCCTAAGGCGATTCTCAGAGCCCAAACGACAAGCAATGGGGGAAGAGCTAGCCAAGCTACTTGAGGCTGGATTCATCAGAGATATTAAACATCCGGATTGGCTAGCAAATTTGGTAATGGTACCAAAGAAGGACAAATCCTGGTGCCTATGCGTCGACTTCAAAGACCTCAACAAGGCTTGCCCCAAGGATCCCTTTCCCCTACCTCGCATCAATCAGATCATCGATGCCATAGCTGGACACGACTCGCTGTGTTTTCTCGATGCATACTTTGGATACCATCAAATAAAGATGGCAGAGTCTAACCAAGATGCAATAGCTTTCATAACGCCATATGGCCCTTTTTGCTTCAACACTATGCCTTTCAGGCTCAAGAATGCCGGCGCAACCTATCAACGCATGATTCAAACATGCCTTGCAAAACAAATCGGCAAAACATGGAGGCATATGTGGACGACGTGGTCATAAAATCAAGACACGTCGAAACCCTAATAGATGACCTGAGGCTTACATTCGATAACCTCCGGACATACGACATCAAGTTGAATCCGGAAAAATGCGTTTTCGGCGTCCCCTCTGGGAAACTGTTGGGCTTCATTGTTTCCAATAGAGGAATCGAAGCGAATCCGGCAAAAATCCGAGCTCAGTCGCAGTTGGCTATACCAACAGACCTCATGCACATCCAGAAACTAGCCGGATGCGTGGCTGCTTTGAGCCGCTTTATCTCCAGGTTAGGAGAAAAGGCATTACCTCTTTACCGCCTCCTTCGGTGCACCGAACACTTCGTATGGACGGATGCAGCCGCGGTATGGACATATGAAATAAAGATCGTACTGGCCAGTAATCCAGTCCTAACAGCGCTGAACATCAGCGAGCCTATGCTATTGTACATGGCGGCAACACATCAAGTTGTAAGCGCAGTACTCGTCGTCGAACGAGAGGTTAACGAATACAAATTGCCGCTCCAAAAGCCAGTTTATTCGGTATCCACAGTCCCCACTCCATGCACATCCCGATACCCACACTATCAAAAAATAGCATACACAATCTTCATGGCATCCCGGAAGCTGCGGCACTACTTTCAAGAGTGTTCGATTACAGTAGCCTCCGAAGTACCACTCAATGACATAATAAATAACCACGATACTACGGGCCATATTGCTAAATGGGCTATCGAGCTCCTTCCGTTCGACATAATGTACAAACCATGACGAGCCATCAAGTCGCAAGTACTGGCAGACTTTGTCGCCGAATGGATGGAAGCCAAACTCCCTAAAGAGTACAACGCATACTCCAACTGGATCATGCACTTCGACGGCTCTAAAATGCTGGCCGGATTGGGAGCAGGTGTAGTCCTGACATCTCCCACCGGAGACACAGTCCAGTACGTCCTCCAAATATTATACACAGACTCCAACAATGCAGCCAAATATGAGGCTCATTTGCATGGTCTTCGGATGGCAGTCTCTATGGGCATCCAACGCCTGGAAGTGCGCGGGGATTCGAAGCTCGGAATATCACAAATAAACGGAGACTTTGATGCCAAGGATCCGAAAATGGCGGCCTACCGTAATGTCGTCCTCAAAATGTCAGCTCGATTCGAGGGGCTCGAATTCCACCATGTGGCTCGAGAAAACAATCAAGCAGCGGACGTCCTCCACCGCATCGGCGCTAAACGCGAACCTGACCCACCTAACATATTCTTGGAAAGGTTGTTCAAGCCATCTGTAGTATGGGAAGGGGAGTCCAGCGATACTAGCACGGATCCGAACACACCCCCTAGATTCCGAACCATCAGACACAATTGGAGGCACTGCCACCGAAATAACATCTTCGGCCCACAAAATCATGGTCGTAATCGCCCCGTGGACTGAGCCTTTCTTGGCCTACCTAAATAGGCAGGAGCTCCCCGAAGACCAAAATGAAGCACGCTGCATTGTCTGGCGTTCTAAAGCTTACAAAGTCCATGAAGGGGAACTCTATAAGAAAAGCGCGACCGGAGTGCTCCAAAGGTGCATCTCCGAAGAGGAAGGGCGGCAGCTCTTGGCCGAAATCCATGCCGGACTGGGCGGACACCACGCCGCGGCTCGAGTGCTAGTCAGCAAGGCCTTCCGTGCATGCTTCTATTAGCCGACGGCCCGAGCAGACGCACAGGACCTTGTCCAACATTGTGTCGGTTGCCAGCTCTTCGCCAATCAGAGTCATATGCCCCCTACCGCACTCCAAACAATCCCCATAACTTGGCCCTTCGTGGTCTGGGGGCTGGATATGGTCGGACCTCTTAAAGGGGGGAAGCCATAAGAAAAAATACTTATTGGTCATGGTGGACAAGTTCACCAAATTGATAGAAGCCAAACCAGTCAAAACGGCCGAATCTGGACCAGTAATAGACTTCATATCCGGGGTTGTACACTGATACGGTGTCCCACACAGCATCATCACTGATAATGGCTCAAATTTCACAGCTGATGAAGTGAAAACTTGGTGCGGCAAAATGGGCATTAAGCTCGACTACGCTTCCGTCTACCATCCCTAATCAAACGGCCAGGTCGAACGGGCAAATGGTCTCATCATGAGCGGCATCAAGCCCAGACTAGTGTGATCTTTAACAGAATCGGATACGCACTGGGTGGAGGAGCTCGACTCCATACTCTGGGGGCTGCGTACCACACCGAATCACACCACCGGATATACACCATTTTTATGGTGTACGGTGCGGAAGCAGTACTACCTTGCAACATAATACATGATTTGCCACGTGTACGCATGTACGAAGAGAAGGAAGCCGAGTCAGATCGGCAGGACAACTTGGATGCCCTGGAGGAGGAGCGCGACATCGCAAAATCTCGTTCCGCATTCTATCAGCAGCAGGCTCGACGATGTCAAAACAGAGAAGTGCAGGCCAAAACTTACAATATTGGCGAGCTCGCTCTACGCCTACCGGAGAAGAAGAAGGACAAACTCAAACCCAAGTGGGAATGTCCCTTCGTCATTGACAAAGTTCTCACCGGAGGAGCGTACCGCTTACTTAATGCATCCGATAACAGACTCGAGCCGAACCCATGGAACGCGGCCAGACTCCGGAGATTCTACGCCTAACGCCGAACTCAGTGTTCGTCTCCTTACTCCCTCCCTTTTACTTATGCTCCACCCCACTTTTCCTTTCTCGCCCCTTTTTATCTTCACACAAAGTACTTAATACAGTGCGGACTCCCGGATTACTCCGGCCGCACTCTGTGTGTAAGCAATACCTGGGGGCTTCCTATACGGAAGCTAAAAATAATTACGCAAATGGCTTTTTGCCCATCACATATGAGTTTCTTTTTCATATGTGCCTTTTCTTCACCATTATATGCATCGATATGACTTAAGATGTGGTCAAGCTGGGTTGCCTGGCTCTTGTGTTTATGCCCTTCGTTCCCATTAATTCGGCTAGGGCATAAGGGGAGCACCTCTATGATTGTTACTACCGGTTCAGCCGGATGTGTACCTCAGACTGGGTGAAGCCGAAAGCTAGTTTCCTTAAGAGAATATTCGATCGGTGAACAAAAGACGTATTTGTTTATTACAAGATAAATCCCCAGAAGTGTTGTCTCATGCGCCATAGTTCGCAGTCCGGACATGCGCATTGCTGCATGCATACCCAGGGAAAGGAACCCCTAACGGAACTATTCTCCCTGGAAGATGTTTCTTACTATCCATGTAATATAACATAACTAGTTGGGTACTTGTCTGTTCAAGCACTCATGACCCCTATGCCTGGTCTCCATGCATACCCCGGTTTTGTATAACTGAGCGGGTATTCGGACACACCCCGGACTGTAGGATCTGGGGGCTGAAGCAAAAAGGTCCGCCATGACAAATGATTTTAATTCGGCTAGGGGCTACTTATGCCCATTAAAATACACAGTCACTTGGACTGACTATATTCTTCCTCTATACCATCTAACAGGCTATCTAGCTTACAATCCTGTTGAGAATACTTAGCAGCTAACGCTACCTGGTCATATACCAGACTTACGGGAATTTCTTGCCCATCGGGCCCCGCCGGTCCTACTTCGGCCATATGGTTCGGGTCCAACTTGGTGTAGCGCGTCTTCACCATTGCCCAGGCTTCTCTTGCACCTTGCCGGCATGCTGATATCTTCCATAGTCGGAAGCGCCGCCGGGCTCCTTGAAGCAGGTCCGCAAGCTCCCCCATGCCATTCGGCAGGAGGCTAGATGGCCACAAGGCCTGAGCAACGTCGTGCATCACCCGCCGAGCTCGCTCGTGCAACTGTGAAAGTTCTTACAGTAAATCACTTGAAGATGAGGGCATCTCCTCTTCAGGGCGACCCGTTAACATTCCTGCAAGCAAAATTCTTTCAAAATACTTCCTCGCCGAACTATCATACAGTTCGTCTGGGCACTCACCATAAATGTCGCGTCGAAGCCTTTTGTTCTCCTTCATGGAGTCTGCCAGTTGAGCGCGAACGTCTTTTAATTCCATGTCCAGCCGAATATTGGCATCTTGAAGATTGTTCTTCTCTTGCTTCACTTGCGTAAGGATGCGCTCGCCAGCCTTTAGCTGCCTTTTAAGATGCGATTCGTCATCCATTACGCCCTCCGGGTTCACCCCGAGATTGTCTACAGAATCTTCTGTTAGACTAGTCATACCAGCCATTCACTAACTGGTGCATCTTCGTACAATTAAGACAAATGTTACCAGAGGAGGCCTTCTGGGATTCCTCTAACTTGGCAACCGCGTCCCTCAGCTGGGACTTACATTCCTCCAGCTCCCGAGCCAATTGTTCATTCGTGTCCACAAGAACCTGTGCATAAATTGATCCTTCAAACAGTTGTTCCAACTATTTCAAGTCTTAGGGGCTACTGCTATACATACTTATCAAAATTTCTTACCCGTATATCTTTGGTATACTGGTTCGTCGCTTGGGCAAGCCCGCCTTGAGCAGCTCGGACGTATGCGTCTGCCAAATTGAAGGCATTAAAAGCCTCTTCGGAAAAGATGTTGTTCCGAAGCACGGCCCTCCGGTGCCGGTGATTCATGGCACTCTCCACTTCGGAGTTCGTGGCCGAACACATATCCGCATCCTCTGTTGGAGAAATATGCAGTACTAGCCCCGTGTCCGCCTCCGCCCTCGAAGCTGGTTCTGGAACCCGGCTGGTGGAGGCGTGATTGGCGGGATCCTCGGATATAGTCTGGCTGCTCCTCTTCCTGCCAGACACAAAGGGCATTGTCATATTTCAAATTCTATAATCGCAGGATAGGTTATTACTTTACCTCTGCAGCGGTGTGTCAACCCTCACCGCCTTCCTCTTGAGCCTGCCCGATCCGGACGCCCATGGTTGACGAGTCCCTAGGGGCTCGGCCCCGCGCTCCGACCGTCGTCTCTGCAAACAGCACGACGCCTCAAGGGTAAATCATAATACCTAAGGGGAGTCCTCTTTGGAGGATAGGGTTTTTAGTTTGGCTTACACGCGACACAGGGAGCAGTCCGGGATAGTCGGCCGTAATGGCCACTGAGGCGCCATCCCAGCTCGCTTGATAAAATACCCCATTAACAAGCTCCACGGTAATATCCAGATCTTCTTTGAGTCCCAGATCTAGGGCCCTTCCGGGGTCCTCTGGCTGCGGGGAGGGGCTGAAGATTCCTTCTACGGCCCTCCTCAGTTCCTGCTCTGAAACATCGATGCAGGTAATCTTAGTAGAAGGACGCTAAAGTAAGTAAAGCAGGGAAAAGAATGGCAACTTACCCACTCTGGGGGGTTGTACATGGAGAATCCATCCCGCGTTTTAATGCGAAGGAATTCCTCCTCTTCACCTTTGTATAAATCGGACAATATCCTTTCCAAAGCAGTGGCGGAGTCCGGACCCTTACGACCGCAGCGGGTGGCATCGTCTTCCCCGTTGTAGTGCCACATGGGCTTTCCCCGATATTGAAGCGGTTGCACTCCCTGCCTTATGCATATCGCCATGAGCTCAACTATCGTTAGTCCGGATTTGGCCAGTAACTTTATCCTCCTCATCAGGAAGTGTATTTCCCTCGTATCCTCTTCTAGAGGGCCCCGGGGGCGCCACCTTAGGCGTGCCCTCGGCGGGGCGTTACTGAACTTGGGGAGACCTGTCGGGACTGGATCCGGAAGGGGAACGTCATCAATGTAAAACCACTCTGAAGGCCAATTTTCTGGTGCCTTCTTAGGAGTGCCGGACAGGTATCCGGTCCCGGCAATGCGCCATACTTCGGCCCCGCCCACTTGGCATAGGGATTCTCCCTGTGTGTGGGGGACAAGGAAGAACAGCTTCCTCCATAATTCTCCCTGGGTTCGCAGCCTAAAAATAGCTCGCAAAGGGCGACGTACCCTGCTATATGCAGAATGGAGGCAGGGGTAAGGTTGTGCAACTGGAGGACGTAGAACTCCAAGAGCCCATGAAGAAATGGGTGGATGGGAAACCCAACGCCCCTTAGCAGATGCGGGATGAGGCATATACGCTCCTTTGGAGATGGATTAGGAGATCCCTCCGCTTGTTCCCCTCCGTCGTAAGTGGCTATTCTGGCTCGGACAGGGACCATGAACGCCAGTGGGAGAAATTCTTGGGTTTGTAACTCTATCAAACGGCTATGAGGAACTGAACACTCTCCCCAATCCCCCGACTTGGAACGAGGAGGGCGAGCAGAAGAGCTGCGACGGCCAGCCATGTTGGAATGGTTTTTCGCGGAGCGTTCTGTTGGATGCTAGCTCAGGGAAGGAGAGAGAGGTTTGGATCTGAGAATCCCCGTCCCTTCAAATAGACGGTCAGTCCGAAAGATTGAGGGTGGCAAATGCAAAAATTCCTCGACTCTTTGCATTCGCTCGACACGTGGAGATGGTCATTATTGAGACACTGAAGCCGAGGAGTACAACATTGATGGGATGTTGAACACTATTCGTCGTAACAGGTACTTTGGAGTATTCGGAGATGGAACCCGCCTTGCAATGCCGAAGACAAGACTGCGCGCCGGACTCATCATCATTGAAGCCTGGTTCAGGGGCTACTGAGGGAGTCCTAGATAAGGGGGTATCCAGACAGTTGGATTGTATACATCGTCCGGACTATTGAAGCGTAAAGATACAACACTTAAGACTTCTTGTCCGGATGGGACTCTCCTTGGCGTGGAAGGCAAGCTTGGCGATCCGGATATTATGTTTCCTTCCTTGTAACCGACTCCATGTAAACCCTAGCCCTCTCGGTGTCTATATAAACGGGAGAGGTTGGTCCTTAGAAGTCCGATTACAATTACAATCATACCATCATAGGCTAGCTCTCAGGGTTTAGCCTCTATGATCTCGTGCTAGATCTACTCTTGTACTACCCATATCTTTAATATTAATCAAGCAGGAAGTAGGGTTTTACCTCCATCGAAAGGGCCCGGACCTGGGTAAACATCTGTGTCCCTTGCTTCCTATTACCATCAGCCTAGATGCACAGATCGGGACCCCCTACCCGAGATCTGCCGGTTTTGACACTGACAGCGGGCCTCGCCGCAGCCCAGAAATCCTCCCCGGCTAGGTTTGCAGGGGGCCTTGGAGTCGTCCCCGGCAAGGGTCTTGCCGGGGGTCTTCGTATTTTGATCCCACGTGGATTTGTGGGATGCCAATCTTCACGAGGGGCTGCATGCTATTAGGCATGTGCTCTCCAAATCTTGGTTTTAACGTTGTCGATGGTGTCAGATGTTGGGGAACGTAGTAATTTCAAAAATAAGTCCTATGCACATGCAAGATCATGGTGATGCATAGCAACGAGAGGGGAGAGTGTCGTCCACGTACCCTCGTAGACCGAAAGCGGAAGCGTTAGCACAACGCTGTTTATGTAGTCATACACTTCACGATCCGACCGATCCAAGTACCAAACGTACGGCACCTCCGAGTTCAGCACACGTTCAGCTCGATGATGTCTCGCAAACTCCGATCCAGTAGACCTTCACGGGAGAGTTCCGTCAGCACGACGGCGTGATGATGGTGATGGTGTTGCTACCGACGTAGGGCTTCGCCTAAGCACCGCTACGATATGACCGAGGTGGAATACGATGGAGGGGGGCACCGCACACGGCTGGCAGAGATCAACAGATCAACTTGTGTGTCTTGGGGTGCCCCCTACCCCCGTATATAAAGGACCAAGGGGGGAGGCCGGCCAGCCTTGCGACGCACCAAGGAGGGGAAGGAGTCCTCCTCCTAGTAGGAGTAGGACTCCCCCCTTTCCTAGTCCAACTAGGAGGAGGAAGGGGGAAGGAAGGAGAAGGAAAGGGGGGGCGCCCCCCTCCCTAGTCCAATTCGGACCCCCTATAGGGAGGGGGCGCATCTGCCCCTTGTGGGCTGCCTCCCCTTTTCCCTATGGCCCATGTAGGCCCAATAGTCCCCCAGGGGGTTCCGATAACCCCCCGGCACTCTGATAATTATCCGGTGCCCGAATATAGTCATCCAATATATCAATCTTTATGTCTTGACCATTTCGAGACTCATCGTCATGTCCCCGATCTCATCCAGGACTCCGAACTACCTTAGGTACATCAAAACACATAACTCACAATATAAATCGTCACCGAACTTTAAGCGTGCGGACCCTACGGGTTCGAGAACTATGTAGACATGACCGAGACATGTCTCTGGTCAATAACAAATAGCGGAACCTGGATGCTCATATTGGTTCCCACATATTCTACGAAGATCTTTATCGGTCAAGCCGCGTAACAACATACGTTGTTCCCTTTGTCATCGGTATGTTACTTTCCCGAGATTCGATCGTCGGTATCTCAATACCTAGTTCAATCTCGTCACTAGCAAGTCTCTTTACTCGTTATGTAATGCGTCATCCCGCAACTAACTCATTAGTCGCATTGCTTGCAAGGCTTATAGTGATGTGCATTACCGAGAGGGCCCAGAGATACCTCTCTGACACTCGGAGTGACAAATCCTAATCTCGAAATACGCCAACTCAACAAGTACCTTCGGAGACACCTATAGAGCACCTTTATAATCACCTAGTTACGTTGTGACGTTTGGTAGCACACAAAGTGTTCCTCCGATAAACGGGAGTTGCATAATCTCATGGTCAGAGGAACATGTATAAGTCATGAAGAAAGCAATAGCAACATACTAAACGATCAAGTGCTAAGCTAACGGAATGGGTCAAGTCAATCACATCATTTTCTAATGATGTGATCTCGTTAATCAAATGACAACTCATGTCTATGGCTAGGAAACTTGAACATCTTTGATTCAATGAGCTACTCAAGTAGAGGCATACTAGTGACACTATGTTTGTCTATGTATTATCGCCATGTGATTTAACACCAATATTCACATCTGTCTGTGATTAAACCCACAATTGACATCGCCATGTGACCAACACCCAAAGGGTTTACTATAGTCTATAATCTAGTTCGCATCGCTATGTGATTAACACCCAAAGAGTACTAAGGTGTGATCATGTTTTGCTTGTGAGAGAAGTTTAGTCAACGGGTCTGTCACATTCAGAGCCGTATGTATTTTGCAAATATTCTATGTCTACAATGCTCTGCACGGAGCTACTCTAGCTAATTGCTCCCACTTTCAGTATGTATCCAGATTGAGACTTAGAGTCATCTAGATCATTGTAAAAGCTTGCATCGATGTAACTCTTCACGACGAACTTTTTATCACCTCCATAATCGAGAAACATCTCCTTAGTCCTCACTAAGGAAATTCTTGAGCACTGTCCAGTGATCTACTCCTAGATCAAAATTGTACTCCCTTGCCAAAATCAGAGCAAGGTATACAATAGGTTTGGTACATAGCATAGCATACTTTATAGAACCTATGACTGAGGCATAGGGAATGACTTTCATTCTCTTTCTATTTTCTGCCGTGGTCGGGATTTGAGTCTTACTCAATTTCACACCTTTGCAACACCGGCAAGAACTCTTTCTTTGACTATTCCATTTTGAACTACTTCAAAATCTTGTCAAGGTATGCACTCATTGAAAATCTTATCAACCATCTTGATCTATCTCAATAGATCTTGATGCTCAATATGTAAGTAGCTTTACTGAGGTCTTTCTTTTCAAGAACTCCTTTCAAACACTCCTTTATGCTTTCCAGAAAATTCTACATTATTTCTGATCAACAATATGTCCTTCACATATACTTATCAGAAATGCTACAGAGCTCCCACTCACTTTCTTGTACATACAGGCTTCTCAAAAAGTCTGTATAAAACCATATGCTTTGATCACACTACCAAAGTGTATATTCCAACTCCGAGATGCTTGCACCAGTCCATAGATAGATAGCTGGAGCTTGCACACTTTGTTAGCACCTTTAGGGTTGACAAAACCTTCTTGTTGTATCATATACAACTCTTCTTTAAGAAATCCATTAAGGAATGTAGTTTTGACATCCATTTGCCAAATTTCATAAAATGTGGCAATTGCTAACATGATTTGGACAGACTTTTAAGCATCGATATAAATGAGTAAATCTCATTGTATTCAACACCTTGAACTTGTCGAAAACCTTTTTCGACAATTCTAGCTTTGTAGATAGTAACACAACTATCAGAGTCCGTCTTCCTCTTGAAGATCCATTTATTTTCTATGGCTTGCTGATCATTGGGCATGTCAACCAAAGTCCACACTTTGATCTCATACATGGATCCTATCTCAGATTTCATAGCCTTAAGCCATTTCATGGAATCTGGGCTCAACATCGCTTCCTCATAGTTCTTAGGTTCGTCATGGTCAAGTAATATGACCTCCAGAATAGGATTACCGTACCACTCTGGTGCGGATCTTACTCTAGTTGACCTACGAGGTTCGGTAGTAACTTAACCCGAAGTTTCATGATCATCATCATTAACTTCCTCACTAATCGGTGTAGGCATCACTGGAACTGGTTTCTATGATGAACGACTTTCCAATTCGGGAGAAGGTACAATTACCTTATCAAGCTCTACTTTCCTCCCGCTCACTTCTTTCAAGAGAAACTCCTTCTTAGAAAGGATCCATCTTAGCAACGAATATTTTGCCTTCGGATCTGTGATAGAAGGTGTACCCAACAGTTTCCTTTGGGTATTTTATGAAGACGCACTTCTCCGATTTGGGTTCGAGCTTATAAGGTTGAATTTTTTTTCACATAAGCATCGCAGCCCCAAACTTTAAGAAACGGCAACTTTGGTTTCTTGCCAAACCATAGTTCATAAGGCGTCGTCTCAACGGATTTTGATGGTGCCCTTTTTAAAGTGAATGCAGTTGTCTCTAATGCATAACCCCAAAACGACAGTGGTTAATCAGTAAGATACATCATAGATTGCACCATATCCAATAAAGTGCAGTTATGACATCCAGACACACCATTATGTTGAGGTGTCCCATGTGGCATGAGCTGTGAAACTATTCCACATTGGTTTTAAATGAAAGACAAACTCGTAACTCAAATATTCGTCTCTGCGATCAGATTGTAGAAACTTTATTTTCTTGTTACGATGATTCTCCACTTCACTCTGAAATTATTTGAACTTTTCAAATGTTTCAGACTTGTGCTTCATTAAGTAGATATACTCATATCTTCTCAAATCATCTGTGAAGGTCAGAAAATAACGATACCCGCCACGAGCATCAACACTCATTAGACCGCATACATTGGTATGTATTATTTCCAATAAGTTAGTAGCTCGTTCCATTGTTCCGGAGAACAGAGTTTTAGTCATCTTGCCCAAAAGGCACGGTTCGCAAGCATCAAATGATTCATAACCAAGTGATTCCAAAAATCCATCTTTATGGAGTTTCTTCATGCTCTTTACACCGATATGACCCAAACTACAGTGCCACAAATAAGTTGCACTATCATTATCAACTTTGCATCTTTTGGTATCAATATTATGAATATGTATATCACTACGATCGAGATCCAACAAACTATTTTCATTGGGTGTATGACCATCGAAGGTTTTATTCATGTAAACAGAACACAATTATTATCTGACTTTTAAATGAATAACCGTATTGCAATAAACATGATCAAATCATATTCATGCTCAACACAAAGCCAAATAACATTTATTTAGGTTTAACACTAATCCTGAAAGTATAGGGAGTGTGCGACGATGATCATATCCATCTTGGAACCACTTCCAACACACATCGTCACTTCACCCTCAACTAGTCTTTGTTTATTCTGTAACTCCTGTTTTCGAGTTACTAATTTTTAGCAACCCAACAAGTATCAAATACCCAGGGGCTACTATAATTAAACACTAGTAAGGTACACATCAATAACCTGTAAATCAAATATACCCTTGTTTACTTTGCCATCCTTCTTATCCACCAAATATTCAGGGCATTTCCGCTAATAGTGACCATTTCCATTGCAGTAGAATCACTCAGTTTCAGGCTTTAGTCCAGCTTTGGAATTCTTCATGGGAGTGACAACTTGCTTGTCATTCTACTTGAAGTTCCCTTTCTTTCCCTTTGCCCTTTTCTTGAAACTAGTGGTCTTGTCAATCATGAACACTTGATGCTCTTTCTTGATTTCTACCTTCGTCGATTTCAGCATCACGAAGAGCTCGGGAAACGTTTTCGTCATCCCTTGCATACTATAGTTCATCACGAAGTTCCAGTAACTTGATGATGGCGACTAGAGAACTCTGTCAATCACTATCTTATCTGGAAGATTAACTCCCACTTGATTCAAGCAATTGTAGTACCCAGACAATCTGAGCACATGATCACTAATTGAGCTATTCTCCTCCATCTTTTAGCTATAGAACTTGCTGGAGAATTCATATATCTCAACTCGGGTATTTGCTTGAAATATTAACTTCAACTCCTGGAACATCTCATATGGTCCATGACGTTCAAAACGTCTTTGAAGTCCCGATTCTAAGCCGTTTAAGCATGGTGCACTAAACTATCAAGTAGTCATCATATTGAGCTAGCCAAACGTTCATCATGTCTGCATCTGCTCCTGCAATAGGTTTGTCACCTAGCAGTGCATCAAGGACATAATTCTTCTATGCAGCAATGAGGATAAAGCCTTAGATTACGGACCCAGTCCGCATCATTGCTACTGTCATCTTTCAACTTAGTTTTCTCTAGGAACACATATAAAACATAGGGGAGCAACAACGCGAGCTATTGATCTACAACATTATTTGCAAAATACTATCAGGACGAAGTTCATGATAAATTAAAGTTCAATTAATCATATTACTTAAGAACTCCCACTTAGATAGACATCCCTCTAATCATCTAAGTGATCACGTGATCCAAATCAACTAAACCATGTCCGATCATCACGTGAGATGCAGTTGTTTTCAATGGTGAACATCACTATGTTGATCATATCTACTATATGATTCACGCTCGACCTTCTGGTCTCCAGTGTTCCGAGGCCATATCTGCATATGCTAGGCTCGTCAAGTTTAACCCGAGTATTCTGCGTGTGCAAAACTGGCCTGCACCCGTTGTAGATGAACATAGAGCTTATCACACCCGATCATCACGTGGTGTATCGGCATGATGAACTTTGGCAATGGTGCATACTCAGGGAGAACACTTGTACCTTGGAATTTAGTGAGAGATCATCTTATAATGCTACCGTCAATCAAAGCAAAATTAGATGCATAAAGGATAAACATCACATGCAATCAATATAAGTGATATGATATGGCCACCATCATCTTGTGCTTGTGATCTCCATCTCCGAAGCATCGTCATGATCACCATCGTCACCGGCACGACACCTTGATCTCCATCGTAGCATCGTTGTCGTCTCGCCAACTATTGCTTCTACGACTATCGCTACCGTTTAGTGATAAAGTAAAGCAATTACAGGGCGATTGCATTGCATACAATAAAGTGACAACCATATGGCTCCTGCGAGTTGCCGATAACTCTGTTACAAAACATGATCATCTCATACAATAAAATTTAGCATCATGTCTTGACCATATCACATCACAACATGCCCTGCAAAAACAAGTTAGATGTCCTCTACTTTGTTGTTGCAAGTTTTACGTGGCTGCTACAGGCTGAGCAAGAACCGTTCTTACCTACGCATCAAAACCACAACGATATTTCGTCAAGTTAGTGATGTTTTAACCTTCTCCAGGACCGAGCATAGCCACACTCGGTTCAACTAAAGTTGGAGAAACAGACACCCGCCAGCCACCTGTGTGCAAGGCACGTCGGTAGAACCAGTCTCGCGTAAGCGTACGTGTAAAGTCGGTCCGTGCCACTTCATCCAACAATACCGCCGAACCAAAGTATGACCTGCTGGTAAGCAGTATGACTTGTATCACCCACAACTCACTTGTGTTCTACTCGTGCATATAACATCTATGCATAAACCTGGCTCGGATGCCACTATTGGGGAACATAGTAATTTCGAAAAAAATCCTACGCACACGCAAGATCATGGTGATGCATAGCAACGAGAGGGGAGAGTGTCGTCCACGTACCCTCGTAGACCAAAAGTAGAAGCATTAGCACAACGCGGTTGATGTATGATACGTCCATTCTGCATCATGCTTTTATATCAATATTTATTGCATTATGGGATGTTATTTCACGTTATGTCACAATACTTATGGCTATTCTCTCTTATTTTACAAGATTTACATCAAGAGGGAGAATGCCGGTAGCAGGAATTCTGGGCTGGAAAAGGAGCAAATATTGAAGGACTATTCTGCGCAACTCCAAAAGTCCTGAAACACCACAGAATACCTTAAAATAAATAAAGAAAAATCATCGCCAAAGATGAAGGCCAGGGGGGGCACACCCTGCTCACGAGGGTGCCCCCCCCTAGGCGCGCCCCCTACCTCGTGGGCCCCCTGGTGGCTCTCCGACCTCCATCTTCTCCTATATGAAGTCTTTCGATGAGAAAAAAATAGAAGAGAACCTTTCGGGACGAGACTCCGCCGCCAAGAGGCGGAACCTTGGCAGAACCAATCTAGGGCTCTGGCAGAGCTGTTCTGCCGGGGACACTTCCCTCCTGGAGTGGGAAATCATCACCATCGTCATCACCAACGCTCCTCTCATCGGGAGAGGGCAATCTCCATCAACATCTTCACCAACACCATCTCATCTCCAAACCCTAGTTCATCTCTTATATCCAATTCTTGTCTCCAAGTCCGGGATTGGTGCTAGCAGGTTGCTAGTAGTGTTGATTACTACTTGTAGTTGATGCTAGTTGGTTTATTTGGTGGAAGATCATATGTTCAGATCCTTTATGCACATTATTACCCCTCTGATTATGAACATAAATATGCTTTGTGAGTAGTTATGTTTGTACCTGAGGACAAGGGAGAAGTCTTGCTATTAGTACATGTGAATTTGGTATTCGTTCGATATTTTGATAAGATGTATGTTGTCTAACCTCTAGTGGTGTTATGTGAACGTCGACTACATAACACTTCACCATTATTTGGGCCTAGAGGAATGCATTGGCAAGTAATAAGTAGATGATGGGTTGCTAGAGTGACAGAAGCTTAAACCCTAGTTTATGCGTTGCTTCGTAAGGGGCTGATTTGGATCCATATGTTTCAAGCTATGGTTAGGTTTACCTTAATACTTTTGTTGTAGTTGCGGATGCTTGCAATAGGGGTTAATCATAAGTGGGATGCTTGTTCAAGTAAGAACAGCACCCAAGCACCGGTCCACCCACATATCAAATTATCAATGTAACGAACGTGAATCATATGAGCGTGATGAAAACTAGCTTGACGATATTCCCATGTGTCCTCGGGAGCGCTTTTCCTATTATAAGAGTTTGTCTAGGCTTGTCGTTTGTCACAAAAAGGATTGGGCCACCTTGCTGCACTTTATTTACTTTTGTTACTTGTTGCTCGTTAACATTTATCCTATCACAAAACTATCTGTTACCATTTATTTCAGTACTTGTAGAGAATACCTTGCTGAAAACCGCTTATCATTTCCTTCTGCTCCTCGTTGGGTTCGACACTCTTACTTATCGAAAGGACTGCGATAGATCCCCTATACTTGTGGGTCATCAAGACTCTTTTCTGGCGCCGTTGCCGGGGAGTGAAGTGCCTTTGGTAGGTGGAGTTTGGTAAGGAAAAATTTATTTAGTGTGCTGAAATTTTCTGTCACTTATTACTATGGAAAGAAATTGTCTGAGGGGCTTGTTCGGGGTATCTTCACCCCATCCAGTTGAGCCAAGAGTTGCTCCTCAACCTACTGAACCTACTTAACCTATTCAAAATGAAACTCCTTTTGAAATTCCTTCGGGTATGATGGAAAAACTACTAGCTAACACTTTTGCAGGAGATGGAACAAAGCATCCTGACGAACATATACGCTATGTGGATGATATTTGTGGACTATTTAAGCTTGTAGGTATACCCGATGATGTTGTTAAGAAGAAGGCTTTCCCTTTATCTTTGGAGGGAGACGCATTGACATGGTATAGGCTATGTGATGATACGAGATCATGGAACTATAAAAGAGTGAAACTGGAATTTCATCAAAAGTAGTACCCTATGCATCTTGTTCGTCGTGATCGCAATTATATATATAATTTTTGGCCTCGCGAAGGAGAAAGCATCGCTCAAGCTTGGGGGAGGCTTAAATCAGTGTTATATTCATGCCCCAATCATGAGATCTCAAGAGAAGTGATTATGCAAAAAAAATATGCTCGGCTTTCTGATAGAAATCGCACCATGCTCAATAATTCTTGTGCTGGCTCTTTTATGATAAAGCCTATTGAATTTAGATGGAATTTATTGGATAGAATTAAATGCAACTCTGAAGATTGGGACCTCGACGAAGGTAAGGAGTCAGGTATGACACCTAAGTTTGATTGTGTTAAATCTTTTATGGATACCAATATTTTCCATAAGTTTAGCACTAAATATGGACTTGACTCTGAGATAGTAGCTTCTTTCTGTGCATCTTTTGCTACTTACATTGATCTCCCCAAGGAGAAGTGGTTTAAATATCATCCTCCCATAGAAGTAAAAGTAGCTACACCTATTAAAGTTGAAGAAAAGACTGTCACTTACAATGATCCTATTGTTTCCACTTCTTATGTTGAGAAACCACCTTTCCCTGTTAGAATGAAGGATCATGCTAAAGCTTCAACTGCTGTTCGTAAAAGCAATACTAGGACTTATACACCTCCTGAGCAAGTCAAAGTAGAACCCAATATTGCTATTGTTAAAGATCTCTTGTCTGATAATATTGATGGGCATGTCATTCAATTCTCTGGTGAAACTGCTAGAATTGCTAAACCCTGTGATGGAGATAAACATAGACCTATGGTAGGCGTGCCCGTTATTTCTGTTAAAATAGGAGATCATTGTTATCATGGCTTATGTGATATGGGTGCTAGTGCTAGTGTTATACCCATTGGCTTATACAAAGAAATTATGCATGAGATTGCACCTGCTGAGTTAGAGGAAATTGATGTTACAATTAAACTTGCCAATAGAGATACTATATCTCCAATGGGAATTGTTAGATATGTTGAAGTCTTGTGTGGGAAAACCAAATATCCCGCTGATTTCCTTGTTCTTGGTTCTCCACAAGATAACTTTTGTCCCATTATATTTGGTAGACCCTTCTTGAATACTGTTAACGCTAAGATAGACTACGAAAAGAATGTTGTTACTACTGGCTTGGATGATATGGTTCATGAGTTTAATTTCTCTAAATTTAGTAAACAACATCGTGAGGAAGAATTGCCTAGTAAGGATGAAATTATTGGTCTTGCTTCTATTGATGTACCTCCTAGTGATCCTTTAGAACACTATTTGCTAGACCATGAAAATGATATGTTCATGAATGAAAGAAGGGAAATAGATGAAGTATTCTTTAAACAGGAACCTATTCTGCAACACAATTTGCCTGTTGAAATCCTAGGGGATCCTCCTCCACCCAAGGGTGATCCCGTGTTTGAGCTTAAACCGTTGCCTGATAATCTTAAATATGCTTATCTTGATGAAAAGAAAATATATCATGTTATTATTAGCGCTAACCTTTCAGAGCATGAAGAGGAAAGATTATTGAAAACTCTGAAGAAGCACTGTGCCGCTATTGGATATACTCTGGATGATCTTAAGGGCATCAGTCCCACTCTATGTCAACATAAAATAAATTTGGAAGCTGATGCCAAACCAGTTTGTGATCCTCAATGACGTTTGAATCCTAAAATGAAAGAAGTGGTAAGAAAGGAAATACTCAAGCTTCTGGAGGCAGGTATAATTTATCCCATTGCTGATAGTTAGTGGGTAAGTCATGTCCATTGTGTCCCTAAGAAGGGAGGTATTACTGTTGTCCCTAATGATAAAGATGAATTGATTTTGCAAAGAATTATCACAGGTTATAGGATGGTAATTGATTTCCGCAAATTAAATAAGGCTACTAAGAGAGATCATTACTCCTTACCTTTTATTGATCAAATGCTAGAAAGATTATGCAAACATACACATTATTGCTTTCTAGATGGTTATTCTGGTTTTTCTCAAATACCTGTGTCAGCTAAAGATCAATCAAAGACTACTTTTACATGCCCTTTTGGTACTTTTGCTTATAGACGTATGCCTTTTGGTTTATGTAATGCACCTGCTACCTTTCAAAGATGCATGATGGCTATATTCTCTAACTTTTGCGAGAAAATTTGTGAGGTTTTCATGGATGACTTTTCCGTCTATGGTTCCTCTTTTGATGATTGCTTGAGCAATCTTGCTCGAGTTTTGCAGAGATGTGAAGAAACTAATCTTGTCTTCAATTGGGAAAAGTGCCACTTTATGGTTAATGAAGGTATTGTCTTGGGGCACAAAGTTTCTGAAAGAGGTATTGAAGTTGATAAAGCCAAGGTTGATGCTATCAAAAAGATGCCATGTCCCAAGGACATCAAAGGTATAAAAAGTTTCCTTGGTCACACCGGATTTTATAGGAGGTTCATTAAGGACTTCTCAAAAATCTCTCAGCCTCTGACTAATTTATTACAAAAATATGAACCATTTGTCTTTGATGATGATTGTGTAGAAGCATTTGAAATACTTAAGAAAGCATTAGTCTATGCACCTGTTGTTCAGCCACCTGATTGGAATTTGCCCTTTGAAATTATGTGTGATGCTAGTGATTATGCTGTAGGTGTTGTTCTAGGGCAAAGAGTTGATAAGAAATTGAATGTTATCCATTATGCTAGTAAGACTCTAGACAATTCTCAAAGAAATTATGCTACTACCGAAAAGGAACTTTTAGCAGTTGTATTTGCTTGTGATAAATTCAGACCCTATATTGTTGATTCTAAAGTTACTATTCACACTGATCATGCTGCTATTAAATATCTTATGGAAAAGAAAGATGCAAAACCTAGGTTTATTAGATGGGTTCTCTTGCTCCAAGAATTTGATTTGCATATTGTTGATAGAAAAGGAGCTGAGAACCCCGTTGCGGACAACTTATCTAGGTTAGAGAATGTTCTTGATGACCCACTACCTATTGATGATAGCTTTCCTGATGAGCAATTGAATGTCATAAGTACTTCTCGTAGCACTCCATGGTATGCTGACTATGCTAATTATATTGTTGCTAAATTTATACCACCTAGCTTCACATACCAACAAAAGAAAAAGTTTTTCTATGACTTGCGACATTACTTCTGGGATGACCCACATCTTTATAAAGAAGGAGTAGATGGTGTTATTAGACATTGTGTACATGAGCATGAACAGGAACAGATCCTATGCAAGTGTCACTCCGAAGCTTATGGAGGACACCATGCTGGAGATAGAACTGCACATAAGGTATTGCAATCCAGTTTTTATTAGCCTACTCTCTTCAAGGATGCCCGTAAGTTTGTTTTGTCTTGCGATGCATGTCAAAGAATTGGTAATATTAGTAGACGTCAAGAAATGCCTATGAATTATTCACTTGTTATTGAACCATTTGATGTTTGGGGCTTTGACTAAATGGGACCTTTTCCTGCCTCTAATGGATACACACATATTTTATTACGTTACTAAGTGGGTGGAAGCTATTCCAACCAGTAGTGTTGATCATAACAGTTCTATTAAAATGCTTAAGGAAGTCATTTTTCCGAGGTTTGGAGTCCCTAGATACTTAATGACTGATGGTGGTTCACATTTTAATCATGGTGCTTTCCGTAAGATGCTTGCTAAATACGACGTTAATCATAGAATTGCATCTCCATATCATCCGCAGTCTAGTGGTCAAGTAGAATTGAGCAATAGAGAGCTCAAATTAATTTTGCAAAAGACTGTCAATAGGTCTAGGAAGAATTGGTCCAAAAAACTTGATGATGCATTATGGGCCTATAGAACTTCATATAAGAATCCTATGGGTATGTCTCCGTATAAAATGGTTTATGGAAAAGCTTGTCACTTACCTCTCAAATTAGAACATAAGGCATATTGGGCTATTAAAGAGCTCAACTATGATTTCAAACTTGCCGGTGAGAAGAGGTTATTTGATATTAGCTCACTTGATGAATGGAGAACCCAAGCGTATGAAAATGCCAAGTTCTTTAAAGAAAAGGTTAAAAGATGTCATGACAAAAGGATACAAAAACGTGAGTTTAATGTAGGTGATTATGTATTGCTATACAACTCTCGTTTAAGATTTTTTGCAGGAAAACTTCTCTCCAAATGGGAAGGTCCTTACGTTATTGAGGAGGTCTATCGTTCCGGTGCCATAAAAATCAACAACTTCGCAGGCACAAATCCGAAGGTGGTAAACGGTCAAAGGATCAAACACTATATCTCAGGTAATCCTATACATGTTGAAACTAATATTATTGAAACCATAACCCCAGAGGAATACATAAAGGACACCTTCCAGAATGTTTCAGACTCCAAAAAGGAATAGGTATGTGGTACGGTAAGTAAACCGACTCCAAAACAATTTTTAGGTCAATATTTCTCTGTTTTGGAATATTTAGGAAAATAGAAAAATAAGTAGCAGTCCGGGGAGGACACGAGGCCTCCACGAGGGTGGAGGGCGCGCCCTACCCCCTGGGCGCGCCCATACCTCGTGAGCACCTCATGTGCCCTTCGGACTCCGTTTCCTTGCACGATACGTATTTTGGTCGGTAAAAATTCATTATATATACTCCCGAAGGCTTTGACTCTCGTATTACGCAAATCTCCCCTGTTCTTGTTTCGAGCTGTTTTTCTGACAGGTCTAGAGCACCATGACTTCTCCCTCCTCCAACAACGAAGACAAGGATGCTTCGCTATTGAAGATAGAGTTCAAAAGAGAGGAACCAGAAGAAATCAACAAGGATGAGGGGATCAATAAGGCCATGGACGCTCAAGCTCCGGTGGTGAAAGAAGAAGACATCCCTCAACCTTTACCTAACCTTTTTACTCCAACAGAGCTTGAAGCCTTCAAGATGATTGAGTTAGCCCGCATACAGAACAAGTATCTCACACAGGAGAATATTTTGTTGAAAGGTCATATTGCTGGGCTCAAGGTCATACGTTGTTCCCTTTGTCATCGGTATGTTACTTTCCCGAGATTCGATCGTCGGTATCTCAATACCTAGTTCAATCTCGTCACTAGCAAGTCTCTTTACTCGTTATGTAATGCGTCATCCCGCAACTAACTCATTAGTCGCATTGCTTGCAAGGCTTATAGTGATGTGCATTACCGAGAGGGCCCAGAGATACCTCTCTGACACTCGGAGTGACAAATCCTAATCTCGAAATACGCCAACTCAACAAGTACCTTCGGAGACACCTATAGAGCACCTTTATAATCACCTAGTTACGTTGTGATGTTTGGTAGCACACAAAGTGTTCCTCCGATAAACGGGAGTTGCATAATCTCATGGTCAGAGGAACATGTATAAGTCATGAAGAAAGCAATAGCAACATACTAAACGATCAAGTGCTAAGCTAACGGAATGGGTCAAGTCAATCACATCATTTTCTAATGATGTGATCTCGTTAATCAAATGACAACTCATGTCTATGGCTAGGAAACTTGAACATCTTTGATTCAATGAGCTACTCAAGTAGAGGCATACTAGTGACACTATGTTTGTCTATGTATTATCGCCATGTGATTTAACACCAATATTCACATCTGTCTATGATTAAACCCACAATTGACATCGCCATGTGACCAACACCCAAAGGGTTTACTATAGTCTATAATCTAGTTCGCATCGCTATGTGATTAACACCCAAAGAGTACTAAGGTGTGATCATGTTTTGCTTGTGAGAGAAGTTTAGTCAACGGGTCTGTCACATTCAGAGCCGTATGTATTTTGCAAATATTCTATGTCTACAATGCTCTGCACGGAGCTACTCTAGCTAATTGCTCCCACTTTCAGTATGTATCCAGATTGAGACTTAGAGTCATCTAGATCATTGTAAAAGCTTGCATCGATGTAACTCTTCACGACGAACTTTTTATCACCTCCATAATCGAGAAACATCTCCTTAGTCCTCACTAAGGAAATTCTTGAGCACTGTCCAGTGATCTACTCCTAGATCAAAATTGTACTCCCTTGCCAAAATCAGAGCAAGGTATACAATAGGTTTGGTACATAGCATAGCATACTTTATAGAACCTATGACTGAGGCATAGGGAATGACTTTCATTCTCTTTCTATTTTCTGCCGTGGTCGGGATTTGAGTCTTACTCAATTCCACACCTTTGCAACACCGGCAAGAACTCTTTCTTTGACTGTTCCATTTTGAACTACTTCAAAATCTTGTCAAGGTATGCACTCATTGAAAATCTTATCAACCGTCTTGATCTATCTCAATAGATCTTGATGCTCAATATGTAAGTAGCTTTACTGAGGTCTTTCTTTTCAAGAACTCCTTTCAAACACTCCTTTATGCTTTCCAGAAAATTCTACATTATTTCTGATCAACAATATGTCCTTCACATATACTTATCAGAAATGCTACAGAGCTCCCACTCACTTTCTTGTACATACAGGCTTCTCAAAAAGTCTGTATAAAACCATATGCTTTGATCACACTACCAAAGTGTATATTCCAACTCCGAGATGCTTGCACCAGTCCATAGATAGATAGCTGGAGCTTGCACACTTTGTTAGCACCTTTAGGGTTGACAAAACCTTCTTGTTGTATCATATACAACTCTTCTTTAAGAAATCCATTAAGGAATGTAGTTTTGACATCCATTTGCCAAATTTCATAAAATGTGGCAATTGCTAACATGATTTGGACAGACTTTTAAGCATCGATATAAATGAGTAAATCTCATTGTATTCAACACCTTGAACTTGTCGAAAACCTTTTTCGACAATTCTAGCTTTGTAGATAGTAACACAACTATCAGAGTCCGTCTTCCTCTTGAAGATCCATTTATTTTCTATGGCTTGCTGATCATTGGGCATGTCAACCAAAGTCCACACTTTGATCTCATACATGGATCCTATCTCAGATTTCATAGCCTTAAGCCATTTCATGGAATCTGGGCTCAACATCGCTTCCTCATAGTTCTTAGGTTCGTCATGGTCAAGTAATATGACCTCCAGAATAGGATTACCGTACCACTCTGGTGCGGATCTTACTCTAGTTGACCTACGAGGTTCGGTAGTAACTTAACCCGAAGTTTCATGATCATCATCATTAACTTCCTCACTAATCGGTGTAGGCATCACTGGAACTGGTTTCTATGATGAACGACTTTCCAATTCGGGAGAAGGTACAATTACCTTATCAAGCTCTACTTTCCTCCCGCTCACTTCTTTCAAGAGAAACTCCTTCTTAGAAAGGATCCATCTTAGCAACGAATATTTTGCCTTCGGATCTGTGATAGAAGGTGTACCCAACAGTTTCCTTTGGGTATTTTATGAAGACGCACTTCTCCGATTTGGGTTCGAGCTTATAAGGTTGAATTTTTTTTCACATAAGCATCGCAGCCCCAAACTTTAAGAAACGGCAACTTTGGTTTCTTGCCAAACCATAGTTCATAAGGCGTCGTCTCAATGGATTTTGATGGTGCCCTTTTTAAAGTGAATGCAGTTGTCTCTAATGCATAACCCCAAAACGACAGTGGTTAATCAGTAAGATACATCATAGATTGCACCATATCCAATAAAGTGCAGTTACGACATCCAGACACACCATTATGTTGAGGTGTCCCATGTGGCATGAGCTGTGAAACTATTCCACATTGGTTTTAAATGAAAGACAAACTTGTAACTCAAATATTCGTCTCTGCGATCAGATTGTAGAAACTTTATTTTCTTGTTACGATGATTCTCCACTTCACTCTGAAATTATTTGAACTTTTCAAATGTTTCAGACTTGTGCTTCATTAAGTAGATATACTCATATCTTCTCAAATCATCTGTGAAGGTCAGAAAATAACGATACCCGCCACGAGCATCAACACTCATTAGACCGCATACATTGGTATGTATTATTTCCAATAAGTTAGTAGCTCGTTCCATTGTTCTGGAGAACAGAGTTTTAGTCATCTTGCCCAAAAGGCACGGTTCGCAAGCATCAAATGATTCATAACCAAGTGATTCCAAAAATCCATCTTTATGGAGTTTCTTCATGCTCTTTACACCGATATGACCCAAACTACAGTGCCACAAATAAGTTGCACTATCATTATCAACTTTGCATCTTTTGGTATCAATATTATGAATATGTATATCACTACGATCGAGATCCAACAAACTATTTTCATTGGGTGTATGACCATCGAAGGTTTTATTCATGTAAACAGAACACAATTATTATCTGACTTTTAAATGAATAACCGTATTGCAATAAACATGATCAAATCATATTCATGCTCAACACAAAGCCAAATAACATTTATTTAGGTTTAACACTAATCCTGAAAGTATAGGGAGTGTGCGACGATGATCATATCCATCTTGGAACCACTTCCAACACACATCGTCACTTCACCCTCAACTAGTCTTTGTTTATTCTGTAACTCCTGTTTTCGAGTTACTAATTTTTAGCAACCCAACAAGTATCAAATACCCAGGGGCTACTATAATTAAACACTAGTAAGGTACACATCAATAACCTGTAAATCAAATATACCCTTGTTTACTTTGCCATCCTTCTTATCCACCAAATATTCAGGGCATTTCCGCTAACAGTGACCATTTCCATTGCAGTAGAATCACTCAGTTTCAGGCTTTAGTCCAGCTTTGGAATTCTTCATGGGAGTGACAACTTGCTTGTCATTCTACTTGAAGTTCCCTTTCTTTCCCTTTGCCCTTTTCTTGAAACTAGTGGTCTTGTCAATCATGAACACTTGATGCTCTTTCTTGATTTCTACCTTCGTCGATTTCAGCATCACGAAGAGCTCGGGAAACGTTTTCGTCATCCCTTGCATACTATAGTTCATCACGAAGTTCCAGTAACTTGATGATGGCGACTAGAGAACTCTGTCAATCACTATCTTATCTGGAAGATTAACTCCCACTTGATTCAAGCAATTGTAGTACCCAGACAATCTGAGCACATGATCACTAATTGAGCTATTCTCCTCCATCTTTTAGCTATAGAACTTGCTGGAGAATTCATATATCTCAACTCGGGTATTTGCTTGAAATATTAACTTCAACTCCTGGAACATCTCATATGGTCCATGACGTTCAAAACGTCTTTGAAGTCCCGATTCTAAGCCGTTTAAGCATGGTGCACTAAACTATCAAGTAGTCATCATATTGAGCTAGCCAAACGTTCATCATGTCTGCATCTGCTCCTGCAATAGGTTTGTCACCTAGCAGTGCATCAAGGACATAATTCTTCTATGCAGCAATGAGGATAAAGCCTTAGATTACGGACCCAGTCCGCATCATTGCTACTGTCATCTTTCAACTTAGTTTTCTCTAGGAACACATATAAAACATAGGGGAGCAACAACGCGAGCTATTGATCTACAACATTATTTGCAAAATACTATCAGGACGAAGTTCATGATAAATTAAAGTTCAATTAATCATATTACTTAAGAACTCCCACTTAGATAGACATCCCTCTAATCATCTAAGTGATCACGTGATCCAAATCAACTAAACCATGTCCGATCATCACGTGAGATGCAGTTGTTTTCAATGGTGAACATCACTATGTTGATCATATCTACTATATGATTCACGCTCGACCTTCTGGTCTCCAGTGTTCCGAGGCCATATCTGCATATGCTAGGCTCGTCAAGTTTAACCCGAGTATTCTGCGTGTGCAAAACTGGCCTGCACCCGTTGTAGATGAACATAGAGCTTATCACACCCGATCATCACGTGGTGTATCGGCATGATGAACTTTGGCAATGGTGCATACTCAGGGAGAACACTTGTACCTTGGAATTTAGTGAGAGATCATCTTATAATGCTACCGTCAATCAAAGCAAAATTAGATGCATAAAGGATAAACATCACATGCAATCAATATAAGTGATATGATATGGCCACCATCATCTTGTGCTTGTGATCTCCATCTCCGAAGCATCGTCATGATCACCATCGTCACCGGCACGACACCTTGATCTCCATCGTAGCATCGTTGTCGTCTCGCCAACTATTGCTTCTACGACTATCGCTACCGTTTAGTGATAAAGTAAAGCAATTACAGGGCGATTGCATTGCATACAATAAAGTGACAACCATATGGCTCCTGCGAGTTGCCGATAACTCTGTTACAAAACATGATCATCTCATACAATAAAATTTAGCATCATGTATTGACCATATCACATCACAACATGCCCTGCAAAAACAAGTTAGATGTCCTCTACTTTGTTGTTGCAAGTTTTACGTGGCTGCTACAGGCTGAGCAAGAACCGTTCTTACCTACGCATCAAAACCACAACGATATTTCGTCAAGTTAGTGATGTTTTAACCTTCTCCAGGACCGAGCATAGCCACACTCGGTTCAACTAAAGTTGGAGAAACAGACACCCGCCAGCCACCTGTGTGCAAGGCACGTCGGTAGAACCAGTCTCGCGTAAGCGTACGTGTAAAGTCGGTCCGTGCCACTTCATCCAACAATACCGCCGAACCAAAGTATGACCTGCTGGTAAGCAGTATGACTTGTATCACCCACAACTCACTTGTGTTCTACTCGTGCATATAACATCTATGCATAAACCTGGCTCGGATGCCACTATTGGGGAACATAGTAATTTCGAAAAAAATCCTACGCACACGCAAGATCATGGTGATGCATAGCAACGAGAGGGGAGAGTGTCGTCCACGTACCCTCGTAGACCAAAAGTAGAAGCATTAGCACAACGCGGTTGATGTATGATACGTCCATTCTGCATCATGCTTTTATATCAATATTTATTGCATTATGGGATGTTATTTCACGTTATGTCACAATACTTATGGCTATTCTCTCTTATTTTACAAGATTTACATCAAGAGGGAGAATGCCGGTAGCAGGAATTCTGGGCTGGAAAAGGAGCAAATATTGAAGGACTATTCTGCGCAACTCCAAAAGTCCTGAAACACCACAGAATACCTTAAAATAAATAAAGAAAAATCATCGCCAAAGATGAAGGCCAGGGGGGCACACCCTGCTCACGAGGGTGCCCCCCCTAGGCGCGCCCCCCTACCTCGTGGGCCCCCTGGTGGCTCTCCGACCTCCATCTTCTCCTATATGAAGTCTTTCGATGAGAAAAAAATAGAAGAGAACCTTTCGGGACGAGACTCCGCCGCCAAGAGGCGGAACCTTGGCGGAACCAATCTAGGGCTCTGGCAGAGCTGTTCTGCCGGGGACACTTCCCTCCGGGAGGGGGAAATCATCACCATCGTCATCACCAACGCTCCTCTCATCGGGAGAGGGCAATCTCCATCAACATCTTCACCAGCACCATCTCATCTCCAAACCCTAGTTCATCTCTTGTATCCAATTCTTGTCTCCAAGTCCGGGATTGGTGCTAGTAGGTTGCTAGTAGTGTTGATTACTCCTTGTAGTTGATGCTAGTTGGTTTATTTGGTGGAAGATCATATGTTCAGATCCTTTATGCACATTATTACCCCTCTGATTATGAACATAAATATGCTTTGTGAGTAGTTATGTTTGTTCCTGAGGACAAGGGAGAAGTCTTGCTATTAGTAGTCATGTGAATTTGGTATTCGTTCGATATTTTGATAAGATGTATGTTGTCTAACCTCTAGTGGTGTTATGTGAACGTCGACTACATAACACTTCACCATTATTTGGGCCTAGAGGAAGGCATTGGGAAGTAATAAGTAGATGATGGGTTGCTAGAGTGACAGAAGCTTAAACCCTAGTTTATGCGTTGCTTCGTAAGGGGCTGATTTGGATCCATATGTTTCATGCTATGGTTAGGTTTACCTTAATACTTTTGTTGTAGTTGCGGATGCTTGCAATAGAGGTTAATCATAAGTGGGATGCTTGTTCAAGTAAGAACAGCACCCAAGCACCGGTCCACCCACATATCAAATTATCAAAGTACCGAACGCGAATCATATGAGCGTGATGAAAACTAGCTTGACGATATTCCCATGTGTCCTCGGGAGCGCTTTTCCTATTATAAGAGTTTGTCCAGGCTTGTCCTTTGCTACAAAAAGGATTGGGCCACCTTGCTGCACTTTATTTACTTTTGTTACTTGTTGCTCGTTACATTTATCCTATCACAAAACTATCTGTTACCACTTATTTCAGTACTTGCAGAGAATACCTTGCTGAAAACCGCTTATCATTTCCTTCTGCTCCTCGTTGGGTTCGACACTCTTACTTATCGAAAGGACTACGATAGATCCCCTATACTTGTGGGTCATCAAGACTCTTTTCTGGCGCCGTTGCCGGGGAGTGAAGCGCCTTTGGTAGGTGGAATTTGGTAAGGAAAAATGTATTTAGTGTGCTGAAATTTTCTGTCACTTGTTACTATGGAAAGTAATTGTCTGAGGGGCTTGTTCGGGGTATCTTCACCCCGTCCAGTTGAGCGAAGAGTTGCTCCTCAACCTACTGAACCTACTGAACCTATTGAAAATGAAACTCCTTTTGAAATTCCTTCGGGTATGATGGAAAAACTGCTAGCTAACACTTTTGCAGGAGATGGAACAAAGCATCCTGACGAACATCTACGCTATGTGGATGATATTTGTGGACTATTTAAGCTTGCAGGTATACCCGATGATGTTGTTAAGAAGAAGGCTTTCCCTTTATCTTTGGAGGGAGACGCATTGACATGGTATAGGCTATGTGATGATACGACATCATGGAACTATAAAAGAGTGAAATTGGAATTTCATCAAAATTATTACCCTATGCATCTTGTTCATTGTGATCGCAATTATATATATAATTTTTGGCCTCGCGAAGGAGAAAGCATCGCTCAAGCTTGGGGGAGGCTTAAATCAATGTTATATTCATGCCCCAATCATGAGCTCTCAAAGAAGTGATTATGCAAAAAATTTATGCTCGGCTTTCTGATAACAATCGCACCATGCTCGATAATTCTTGTGCTGGCTCTTTTATGATGAAGCCTATTGAATTTAGATGGAATTTATTGGATAGAATTAAATGCAACTCTGAAGATTGGGACCTCGACGAAGGTAAGGAGTCAGGTATGACACCTAAGTTTGATTGTGTTAAATCTTTTATGGATACCGATATTTTCCGTAAGTTTAGCACTAAATATGGACTTGACTCTGAGATAGTAGCTTCTTTCTGTGAATCTTTTGCTACTTATGTTGATCTCCCCAAGGAGAAGTGGTTTAAATATCATCCTCCCATAGAAGTAAAAGTAGCTGCACCTATTAAAGTTGAAGAAAAGACTGTCACTTACAATGATCCTATTGTTCCACTTCTTATGTTGAGAAACCACCTTTCCCTGTTAGAATGAAGGATCATGCTAAAGCTTCAACTGTTGTTCGTAAAAGCAATACTAGGACTTATACACCTCCTGAGCAAGTCAAAGTAGAACCCAATATTGCTATTGTTAAAGATCTCTTGTCTGATAATATTGATGGGCATGTTATTCAATTCTCTGGTGAAACTGCTAGAATTGCTAAACCCTGTGATAGAGATAAACATAGACCTGTGGTAGGCGTGCCCGTTATTTCTGTTAAAATAGGAGATCATTGTTATCATGGCTTATGTGATATGGGTGCTAGTGCTAGTGTTATACCCATTGGCTTATACAAAGAAATTATGCATGAGATTGCACCTGCTGAGTTAGAGGAAATTGATGTTACAATTAAACTTGCCAATAGAGATACTATATCTCCAATGGGAATTGTTAGAGATGTTGAAGTCTTGTGTGGGAAAACCAAATATCCCGCTGATTTTCTTGTTCTTGGTTCTCCACAAGATAGCTTTTGTCCCATTATATTTGGTAGACCCTTCTTGAATACTGTTAATGCTAAGATAGACTGCGAAAAGAATGTTGTTACTGTTGGCTTGGATGATATGGTTCATGAGTTTAATTTCTCTAAATTTAGTAAACAACATCGTGAGGAAGAATTGCCTAGTAAGGATGAAATTATTGGTCTTGCTTCTATTGCTGTACCTCCTAGTGATCCTTTAGAACACTATTTGCTAGACCATGAAAATGATATGTTCATGAATGAAAGAAGGGAAATAGATGAAGTATTCTTTAAACAGGAACCTATTCTGCAACACAATTTGCCTGTTGAAATCCTAGGGGATCCTCCTCCACCCAAGGGTGATCCCGTGTTTGAGCTTAAACCGTTGCCTGATAATCTTAAATATGCTTATCTTGATGAAAAGAAAATATATCCTGTTATTATTAGCGCTAACCTTTCAGAGCATGAAGAGGAAAGATTATTGAAAACTCTGAAGAAGCACCGTGCCGCTATTGGATATACTCTGGATGATCTTAAGGGCATCAGTCCCACTCTATGTCAACATAAAATAAATTTGGAAGCTGATGCCAAACCAGTTTGTGATCCTCAACGACGTTTGAATCCTAAAATGAAAGAAGTGGTAAGAAAGGAAATACTCAAGCTTCTGGAGGCAGGTATAATTTATCCCGTTGCTGATAGTCAGTGGGTAAGTCCTGTCCATTGTGTCCCTAAGAAGGGAGGTATTACTGTTGTCCCTAATGATAAAGATGAATTGATTCCGCAAAGAATTATCACAGGTTATAGGATGGTAATTGATTTCCGCAAATTAAATAAGGCTACTAAGAAAGATCATTACCCCTTACCTTTTATTGATCAAATGCTAGAAAGATTATGCAAACATACACATTATTGCTTTCTAGATGGTTATTCTGGTTTTTCTCAAATACCTGTGTCGGCTAAAGATCAATCAAAGACTACTTTTACATGCCCTTTTGGTACTTTTGCTTATAGACGTATGCCTTTTGGTTTATGTAATGCACCTGCTACCTTTCAAAGATGCATGATGGCTATATTCTCTGACTTTTGCGAGAAAATTTGTGAGGTTTTCATGGATGACTTTTCCGTCTATGGTTCCTCTTTTGATGATTGCTTGAGCAATCTTGCTCGAGTTTTGCAGAGATGTGAAGAAACTAATCTTGTCTTGAATTGGGAAAAGTGCCACTTTATGGTTAATGAAGGTATTGTCTTGGGGCACAAAGTTTCTGAAAGAGGTATTGAAGTTGATAAAGCCAAGGTTGATGCTATTGAAAAGATGCCATGTCCCAAGGACATCAAAGGTATAAGAAGTTTCCTTGGTCACGCCGGATTTTATAGGAGGTTCATTAAGGACTTCTCAAAAATCTCTCGGCCTCTGACTAATTTATTACAAAAAGATGTACCATTTGTCTTTGATGATGATTGTGTAGAAGCATTTGAAATACTTAAGAAAGCATTAGTCTCTGCACCTGTTGTTCAGCCACCTGATTGGAATTTACCCTTTGAAATTATGTGTGATGCTAGTGATTATGCTGTAGGTGTTGTTCTAGGGCAAAGAGTTGATAAGAAATTGAATGTTATCCATTATGCTAGTAAGACTCTAGACAATGCTCAAAGAAATTATGCTACTACCGAAAAGGAACTTTTAGCAGTTGTATTTGCTTGTGATAAATTCAGACCCTATATTGTTGATTCTAAAGTAACTATTCACACAGATCATGCTGCTATTAAATATCTTATGGAAAAGAAAGATGCAAAACCTAGACTTATTAGATGGGTTCTCTTGCTCAAGAATTTGATTTGCATATTGTTGATAGAAAAGGAGCTGAGAACCCCGTTGCAGACAACTTATCTAGGTTAGAGAATGTTCTTGATGACCCACTACCTATTGATGATAGCTTTCCTGATGAGCAATTAAATGTCATAAGTACTTCTCGTAGCACTCCATGGTATGCTGATTATGCTAATTATATTGTTGCTAAATTTATACCACCTAGCTTCACATACCAACAAAAGAAAAAGTTTTTCTATGACTTGCGACATTACTTTTGGGATGACCCACATCTTTATAAAGAAGGAGTAGATGGTGTTATTAGACGTTGTGTACCTGAGCATGAACAGGAACAGATCCTACGCAAGTGTCACTCCGAAGCTTATGGAGGACACCACGCTGGAGATAGAACTGCACATAAGGTATTGCAATCCGGTTTTTATTGGCCTACTCTCTTCAAGGATGCCCGTAAGTTTGTTTTGTCTTGCGATGAATGTCAAAGAATTGGTAATATTAGTAGACGTCAAGAAATGCCTATGAATTATTCACTTGTTATTGAACCATTTGATGTTTGGGGCTTTGATTATATGGGACCTTTTCCTGCCTCTAATGGATATACACATATTTAGTTGTGTTGATTACGTTACTAAGTGGGTAGAAGCTATTCCAACTAGTAGTGCTGATCATAACACTTCTATTAAAATGCTTAAGGAAGTTATTTTTCCGAGGTTTGGAGTCCCTAGATACTTAATGACTGATGGTGGTTCACACTTTATTCATGGTGCTTTCCGTAAGATGCTTGCTAAATACGACGTTAATCATAGAATTGCATCTCCATATCACCCGCAGTCTAGTGGTCAGGTAGAATTGAGCAATAGAGAGCTCAAATTAATTTTGCAAAAGACTGTCAATAGGTCTAGGAAGAATTGGTCCAAAAAACTTGATGATGCATTATGGGCCTATAGAACTGCATATAAAAATCCTATGGGTATGTCTCCGTATAAAATGGTTTATGGAAAAGCATGTCACTTACCTCTCGAACTAGAACATAAGGCATATTGGGCTATTAAAGAGCTCAACTATGATTTCAAACTTGCCGGTGAGAAGAGGTTATTTGATATTAGCTCACTTGATGAATGGAGAACCCAAGCTTATGAAAATGCCAAGTTGTTTAAAGAAAAGGTTAAAAGATGGCATGACAAAAGGATACAAAAGCGTGAGTTTAATGTAGGTGATTATGTATTGCTATACAACTCTCGTTTAAGATTTTTTGCAGGAAAACTTCTCTCCAAATGGGATGGTCCTTACGTTATCGAGGAGGTCTATCGTTCCGGTGCCATAAAAATCAACAACTTCGCAGGCACAAATCCGAAGGTGGTAAACGGTCAAAGGATCAAACACTATATCTCAGGTAATCCTATAAATGTTGAGACTAATATTATTGAAACCATAACCCCGGAGGAATACATAAAGGACACTTTCCAAAACGTTCCAGACTCCAAAAAGGAATAGGTATGTGGTACAGTAAGTAAACCGACTCCAAAACAAATTTTAAGGCAATATTTCTCCGTTTTGGAATATTTAGAAAAATAGAAAAATAAGTAGCAGTCCGGGGAGGACACGAGGCCTCCACGAGGGTGGAGGGCGCGCCCTACCCCCTGGGCGCGCCCCCTACCTCGTGAGCACCTCGTGTGCCCTCCGGACTCCGTTTCCTTGCACGATACGTATTTTGGTCGGTAAAAATTCATTATATATACTCCCGAAGGTTTTGACTCTCGTATCACGCAAATCTCCCCTGTTCTTGTTTCGAGCTGTTTTTCTGACAGGTCTAGAGCACCATGACTTCTCCCTCCTCCAACAACGAAGACAAGGATGCTTGGCTATTGAAGATAGAGTTGAAAAGAGAGGAACCAGAAGAAATCAACAAGGATGAAGGGATCAAGAAGGCCATGGAGGTTCAAGCTCCGGTGGTGAAAGAAGAAGACATCCCTCAACCTTTACCTAACCTTTTTACTCCAACAGAGCTTGAAGCCTTCAAGATGATTGAGTTAGCCCGCATACAGAACAAGTATCTCACACAGGAGAATATTTTGTTGAAGGATCATATTGCTGGGCTCAAGGGCATTATCCGCAAGTTGGAGGAGCTTTTACGCTCAATGTGCGATTATCCACCGTCATCATCACCACCTCCATCACCTCCGAGGACATAATCACATGGGTATGGGCACTCCCCTTGGCAACTGCCAAGCTTGGGGGAGGTGCCCTGGTATCGTATCACCATCACAACTCCTATCTTTACCGTTTTTCTTAGTTCGATCCTATTAGTAGTATCTTGATTTAGTAGAATAAAGTCATGGCATGATCTAGTTTTGAGTTTTGCTTTATGATCCTTCTTTGTAATCGAGTCCGTGAGCTATATAATAAAGATTAGTGTTGAGTCAAGGGCTTGAGTATTTTGCCATGATCTTGGGTGATTAGAAGAAAAAGAATAAAAAGAATCAAAGAGTTCATATTGATCTTATTGAAAGTAATGACTTCACATAGAAAGAGTATGATGATTAAAGTTGTTGGGAGTTGGCAAATATAGCTTTGGTCATCGTTGCAATTAATAGGAAGTAATAAGGAAAGAGAGGTTTCACATATAGATATATTATCATTGACATCTTTTATGATTGGGAGCACTCATTAAAATATGACATGCTAAAGAGTTGATGTTGGACAAGGAAGACAACATAATGAGTTATGTTTTCTTACATCTGAGATAAAGTATGTTGTCATGGATCCTCTACCGTGTTGAGCTTGCCTTTCCCCCTCATGCTAGCCAAATTCTCAGCACTAAGTAGAAATACTACTTGTGCTTCCAAATACCCTTAAACCAGTTTTGCCATGAGAGTCCACCATATCTACCTATGGATTGAGTAAGATCCTTCAAGTAAGTTGTCATCGGTGCAAGCAATAAAAATTGCTCTCTAAATATGCATGACTTATTAGTGCGGAGAAAATAAACTTTGTACGAACTTGTTGTGGACGCAATAAAAGCGACGGACTGCATAATAAAGGTTCACATACAAGAGGCAATATAAAGTGACGTTCTCTTGCATTAAGATTTTGTGCATCAACCCTAAACGCGCATGACAACCTCTGCTTCCCTCTGCGAAGGGCCTATCTTTTATTATTATCCTCTACCTTATGCAAGAGTCACGGTGATCTTCACCTTTCCTTTTTTATTTTATCCTTTGGCAAGCTCAGCATGTTGGAAAGAACATGATATATATATCTAATTGGATGTGGGGGAGCATGAATTATTATTGTTGACATTACCCTTGAGGTAAAAGTTGTGGGGCAAAACTATAAGCCCCTATCTTTCTCTGTGTCCGATTAAAACTCCGTAACCACAAGTATTGCGTGAGTGTTAGCAATTATGAAGGACTAAGTGATAGTTGAGTATGTGGACTTGCTTTTAAGCTCTGACATAGACTCTTTCCGATGTTATGATAAATTGCAATTGTTTCAATGACTGAGGGTATAATTTGTTGGTGCTCAATAAGGTTTCTGATTCATACTTTGGCTTTGTGAAAAGATCATCACTTGAACTTGAGTAACCATATGACAAAATTTATTATGTTGCTGTTATGAAATAATCATGATGCCTTCATGTCCGTATTTTATTTTTATCGACGCCTCTACCTCTAAACATGAGGACATATTTATTGTTATCGGCTTTTCGCTTGAGGACAAGCGAGGTCTAAGCTTGGGGGAGTTGATACGTCCATTTTGCATCATGCTTTTATATCAATATTTATTGCATTATGGGCTATTATTTCACGTTATGTCACAATACTTATGGCTATTCTCTCTTATTTTACAAGGTTTACATGAAGAGGGAGAATGCCGGCAGCTGGAATTCTGGGCTGGAAAAGGAGCAAATATTGAAGGACTATTCTGCGCAACTCCAAAAGTCCTGAAACTCCACGGAATACCTTAAAATAAATAAAGAAAAATCATCGCCAAAGATGAAGGCCAGGGGGCCCACACCCTGCTCACGAGGGTGGTGGGCGCGACCCCTGGGCGCGCCCCCTACCTCGTGGGCCCCCTGGTGGCTCTCCGACGTCCATCTTCTCCTATATGAAGTCTTTCGATGAGAAAAAAATAGAAGAGAACCTTTCGGGACGAGACTCCGCCGCCACGAGGCGGAACCTTGGCGGAACCAATCTAGGGCTCCGGCAGAGCTGTTCTGCCGGGAACACTTCCCTCCGGGAGGGGGAAATCATCACCATCGTCATCACCAACGCTCCTCTCATCGGGAGAGGGCAATCTCCATCAACATCTTCACCAGCACCATCTCATCTCCAAACCCTAGTTCATCTCTTGTATCCAATTCTTGTCTCCAAGTCCGGGATTGGTGCTAGTAGGTTGCTAGTAGTGTTGATTACTCCTTGTAGTTGATGCTAGTTGGTTTATTTGGTGGAAGATCATATGTTCAGATCCTTTATGCACATTATTACCCCTCTGATTATGAACATGAATATGCTTTGTGAGTAGTTACGTTTGTTCCTGAGGACAAGGGAGAAGTCTTGCTATTAGTAGTCATGTGAATTTGGTATTCGTTCGATATTTTGATAAGATGTATGTTGTCTAACCTCTAGTGGTGTTATGTGAACGTCGACTACATAACACTTCACCATTATTTGGGCCTAGAGGAAGGCATTGGGAAGTAATAAGTATATGATGGGTTGCTAGAGTGACAGAAGCTTAAACCCTAGTTTATGCGTTGCTTCGTAAGGGGCTGATTTGGATCCATATGTTTCATGCTATGGTTAGGTTTACCTTAATACTTTTGTTGTAGTTGCGGATGCTTGCAATAGAGGTTAATCATAAGTGGGATGCTTGTCCAAGTAAGGGCAGTACCCAAGCACCGGTCCACCCACATATCAAATTATCAAAGTACCGAACGCGAATCATATGAGCGTGATGAAAACTAGCTTGACGATATTCCCATGTGTCCTCGGGAGCGCTTTTCCTATTATAAGAGTTTATCCAGGCTTGTCCTTTGTTACAAAAAGGATTGGGACACCTTGCTGCACTTTATTTACTTTTGTTACTTGTTGCTCGTTACCATTTATCCTATCACAAAACTATCTGTTACCATTTATTTCAGTACTTGCAGAGAATACCTTGCTGAAAACCGCTTATCATTTCCTTCAGCTCCTCGTTAGGTTCGACACTCTTACTTATCGAAACGACTACTATAGATCCCCTATTCTTGTGGGTCATCAATGTAGTCGTACGTCTTCACGATCCGACCGATCCAAGTACCGAACGTACGGCACCTCCGAATTCAGCACACGTTCAGCTCGATGACGTCATGCGAACTCCGATCCAGCAGAGCTTTACAGGAGAGTTCCGTCAGCACGATGGCTTGATGACGGTGATGATGTTGCTACCGACACAGGGCTTAGCCTAAGCACCACTATGATATGACCAAGGTGGAATATGGTGGAGCGGGGCACCGCACACGGCTGGGAGAGATCAACAGATCAACTTGTGTGTCTTGGGGTGCCCCCTGCCCCCGTATATAAAGGAGCAAGGGGGAGGCCGACCAGCCTTGGGGCGCACCAAGAAGGGGGAGGAGTCCTCCTCCGAGTAGGAGTAGGACTCCCCCCTTTCCTAGTCCAACTAGGAGGAGGAAGGGGGAAGGAAGGAGAGGGAAAGGAGAAGGAAAGGGGGGGCGCCCCCCTCCCTAGTCCAATTTGGACCCCCCCCTATAGGGAGCGGGCGCAGCTACCCCTTGTGGGCTGCCTCCCCTCTTCCCTATGGCCCATGTAGGCCCAATAGTCCCCCCGGGGGTTCCGATAACCCCGCGGCACTCCGATAATTATCCGGGACCCCCGAAACTCATCCGGTGTCCGAATATAGTCATCAAATATATCAATCTTTATGTCTCGGCCATTTCGAGACTCCTCATCATGTCCCCAATCTCATCCGGGACTCCGAACTACCTTCGGTACATCAAAACACATAACATATAATATAAATCGTCACCGAACTTTAAGCGTGCGGACCCTACGGGTTCGGGAACTATGTAGACATGACCAAGACACGTCTCCGGTCAATAACCAATAGCGGAACCTGGATGCTCATATTGGTTCCCACATATTCTACGAATGATCTTTATCAGTCAAACTGCATAACAACATACGTTGTTCCCTTTGTCATCGGTATGTTACTTGCCCGAGATTCGATCGTCGGTATCTCAATACCTAGTTCAATATCATTACCGGCAAGTCTCTTTACTCGTTATGTAATGCATCATCCCGCAACTAACTCATTAGTCACATTGCTTGCAAGGCTTATAGTGATGTGCATTACCGAGAGGGCCCAGAGATACCTCTCCGACTATCAGAGTGACAAATCCTAATCTTGAAATACGCCAACTCAACAAGTACCTTCAGAGACACCTGTAGAGCACCTTTATAATCACCCAGTTATGTTGTGACGTTTGGTAGCACACAAAGTGTTCCTCCGGTAAACGGGAGTTGCATAATCTCATAGTTATAGGAACATGTATAAGTCATGAAGAAAGCAATAGCAACATACTAAACAATCAAGTGCTAAGCTAACGGAATGGGTCAAGTCAATCACATCATTCTCTAATGATGTGATCCCGTTAATCAAATGACAACTCATGTCTATGGCTAGGAAACTTAACCATCTTTGATTCGAGCTAGTCAACTAGAGGCATACTAGTGACACTATGTTTGTCTATGTATTCACACATGTATTATGTTTCCGGTTAATACAATTCTAGCATGAATAATAAACATTTATCATGAAATAAGGAAATAAATAATAACTTTATTATTGCCTCTAGGGCATATTTCCGTCAGCCCTCAACCCCAAGGGGGGTGGCCCTGCTGGTCTCTTCCCAAGCTGCCCTGGCAAGGTGCTTGCCGGGGGCCTCGCAGGTCGCCTCGGCAAGGCTTGTTGCCGGGCGTGGCCCTGCCTGCCTTCTGCTACTTGTTACTTTGAGCGTATGTTTTGATATTCTTTGTACCTATCTTGCTTCTTGACATCCTCCTCTGCTTTACCAAGCCCTGCTGTAGGCGTGGTTGCGACCGTTCGTGCACAACTAAGGGGTGCAAAAGTACCCCCACTTTTGTACACCGACACCTGGCCTAGACGAGGTGACAGAGCTGGTCGGTAAGGAGATATTGTAGCTGCCATGTCAGCCGAGGTGTTGAAGCAGTTTGGCATGATGGATATTGTCTTGAAGAAACAACAGTGCGGCCATGCCGACGCAGGTCGTGACTTGTGACGCGGTCAATGTTGGCTTAATGAAGTGACCGTGCGACGATGCTGGTGTGCCCGCTCCGTGTAATCCGTGGGGCGGCGATGTTGATGATTGTTTAGCCTTTGCGATGCCGAGAGCTGATGATCCGATAAGGTTGGGCTCGTCTCGATGAAGCGACGATCAGTCTAGCGCGGGTCGGCAGAAGTGGAGAAAGGGCTGGTTTGACACCAGCGCGATGGTGATGATTACCTCCGAAAAGGAGCAAAATTTGTGGGCATGTGTTCGGAAACAAAACACAATACCCTAAAAAGAGATTCTTCCAAAATGGTTGTCCAATATCCCGTTCATCAAAAAAGATGAACTCAGGTCAGATTCGTATTCACGCAGAAAACAGATCTGAAAAAGTGGTGCACTAATCGAAACGTTCCTGAAGTTTGAACGGTCGGATCGAGCTGAAATTTTGAGAGGTGGTAGATATAGAAATTCCATAGAAGATGAACAGTTGGATCTTCCAAATAACCTCCGAGCTAGGCTCTGGAGACCACGCCCTAAACTCGTCCAGATTCCCGTCCAGACTCGACAGGCCTCCAGTATATCATAGATCGCCGAAGATTCCTCCATCGGAACGCGACGAAATTTTACAGGGTTGTTATACCCTCAATTCCGCACAATTCCACCGAAGCAATCATCAAAGCGACGCTCGAGGAGGCGGTGGCGGTGGATACAGGTTTGCTGTCCATAAAAATAGCACGGTCGCCCAAGGACAATGTTGACGTTGAGCCCCCGAGCTCCATCGATGATTCCTCCATGTTCTTGATAGAGATCGGATTTGTTAATGAAGGTCCTCGTCCGAACATAGTGATCTGAGACAGAGCGTAGTCCTTGGTCGAGCCAAGGTGACTAATCGAGCCAGCAGCGAAGAGGCCGACATCGACAATAAAACTCGGCTCCGATGCGTAGATCGCGCCGGAGACGATCTGAATTCCCATCGCACCATGGCGACTGCCAGCAGGATCTCAATGAAAGACCAATGTCGGTTTCATATCCGGCATATCTCGTAGTAGGGGTCCTAAGCTAGGTGTCTTGGAGCGATGGTAACATGTACACATGGTTTACCCAGGTTCAGGCTCTCTCCAAGAGATAATACCCTACATACTGCTTTTGATTGTATTCATATGGGTGTAGTACAGAGTACATGTATCTACCACGAGATTGTTCTAGTGAAAATTAGATGTTGTCTACTGACTAGCATGGCCTCAGTTTATATAACACATCAGAGGACTAGGGTTTAGGAGAGTCCTTGTCTTGTGCGCCAAGTCTTGTGGGATCTCCCACGTATGCGGCTAGGGCTGCCCAAAGTGGCCCATTAATGAATCGCCATGGGGGTCCACGGCCCGATCCAGCTAGTCAGGAGACGATGTGGTGAGTACCCCCTAGTCCAGGACACCGTCAGTAGGTGCGCCCCCACCCTCGTGGGCCCCTCGTAGCTCCACCAACCTAGTTCTTTCACCTATATATACTCTTATACCCTAAAAAATCAGGGAGAGCCACGAAAAAACTTTTCCACCGCCGCAACCTTCTGTACCCATGAGATCCCATCTTGGGGCCTTTTCTGGCGTCCTGCCAAAGGGGGATTCGATCACGGAGGGCTTCTACATCAACACCATTACCTCTCCGATGAAGCGTGAGTAGTTTACCACAGACCTTTGGGTCGATAGTTATTAGCTAGATGGCTTCTTCTCTCTCTTTGATTCTCAATACAAAGTTCTCCTCGATGTTCTTGGAGATCCATTCGATGTAATACTATTTTGCGGTGTGTTTGCCGAGATCCGATGAATTGTAGATTTATGATCAAAATTATCTATAATTATTTGGTTCTTCTCTGAATTCTTATATGCATGATTTGATATCTTCGCAAGTCTCTTCGAATTATCGGTTTAGTTTTGCCTACTAGATTGATATTTCTTGCCATGGGAGAAGTGCTTAGCTTTGGCTTCAATCTTGCGGTGTCCTTTCCTAGTGATAGTAGGGGCAGCAAGGCACGTATTGTATTGTTGCCATCGAGGATAAAAAGATGGGGTTTTCATCATATTGCTTGAGTTAATTCCTCTACATCATGTCATCTTGCTTAATGCATTACTCCGTTCTTATGAACTTAATATTCTAGATGCATGCTGGATAGCGGTCGATGTGTGGAGTAATAGTAGTAGATGCAGGCAGGAGTTGGTCTACATGACACGGACGTGATGCTATGTTCATAATCATGGCCTTAGATGCCGTCATAATTATGCGCTTTTCTATCAATTGCTCGGCAGTAATTTGTTCACCCACCATAGTACATGCTATCTCGAGAGAAGCCACTACTGAAACCTACGCCCCCCGGGTCTCTTTTCCATTATATTAAGTCTATTTTCCATTATATTGTATCTTGTTTACATCTTACTAGTTTTCGATCTACTATTTTGCAATCTCTAATTTCCAATCTATACATCAAAAATACCAAAAATATTTACTTTACCATTTATCTATCTCTATCAGATCTCACTTTTGCGAGTGACCGTAAAGGGATTGACAACCCCTTTATCGCGTTGGTTGCAAGTTTTTGATTGTTTGTCTAGGTATCGGTGACTTGTGTGTCGTATTCTACTGGATTAATACCTTGGTTCTCAAAACCGAGGGAAATACTTACACTACTTTGCAGCATCACCCTTTCCTCTTCAAGGGAAAACCAATGCAAGCTCAAGAGGTAGCAAGAAGGATTTCTGGCGCTGTTTCCGGGGAGATCTTCGTCAAGTCAAGCCATACCAAGTACCCATCATAAACTCTTCTCCCTTGGATTACATTATTCGCCATTCGCCTCTCATTTTCCTCTGCCCCACTTATAAAATGATTTTCAAAAACATTTGCCTTTTCTTCGCCCCTCTTCCGTTCGTCTCTTTTCGCTTGCTTTTTGTGCGTTCGTGTGTTAGATCGTTTGTCTCGCCCTCATGGCTAGTTGTCCTATCATTGTTAGTACTCCCGAATATGAAATTCTCAATTTTAAACATAGGGAGGGAGAAAATATAAAATATGCTTGGTATAGAATTTGCAATGCTCAAAATAGATCTACTAGAAAGCAATCTACTTCCATTCTTCTTCACAATTTTTATGTAGGCATTACTCCTTGGAATAGATATGTTCTTCACACCATTACTGGAGGGAATTTCTTGGGAAGCCATACTTTTGATTCTTATAATGCCATGATAGATTTGTTAGGCCCACCACCTCTTTTGGTCAATGGAACCATTTTAACCTTGGAACATGTGATGCCAAGACTTGATGTTATTGAAAATAAAATTGCTTTGTAGAGTTAATCAAAAATTTGGATAAAAATATTCATAATCAAATTATTCAATATGGATCTAAGGTAGGAATCACTCTAAAGAATCTTAGGGAAAAAGAACCCATAGTTAATGAAAAGATAGATCAAGATTCTACTAGAATTGATAAACTCGAAGATATTACTACCAACCTGGGTTCCGCTTTTTCTGCCGTTAAAAATACCTCGAGTCATCCTCCTGCCAAAATTGCCAAGTTTATCTACGTTCCTAAGAATAAGGGTGAATCTTCTAGTAAGGAAAATGAAGATCCCAAATCAATAAGTGTTCACCCCAATTTTTTCTGATATCATTAAGGAACCTTTTGCCACAAATGAATTTCTCGATTTCTTGCCTAGGAGTTTGATCATTGACAAAACCAAAGAACTTCCTAAGGGTTATGTGTGTTCAGTTGAAGAATTGCATGCCAAAGATGGCAATACCTAGATCTATTCTTGTTTTTATGCCAAGCTAGGGCGTTAAACAATAGCGCTTGTTGGGAGGCAACCCAATTTTATTTTTGTTCTTTGTTTTTTCATCCTGTTTAGTAATAAATAATTCATATAGCTACTGTTTTGATGTGGTTTTATGTTTTAATTAGTGTTTGTGCCAAGTAGAACCTTTGGGAAGACTTGGGTGAAGTCTTTGCGATCGTGCTGTAAAAAACAGAAACTTTTGTGCTCACGAGAATGGCTGTAATTTGTTTGTTACAGAAGAGTTCCTTTAGGTTGATTCTTTTTGCATAAGATTAATAGACAAATTCCACACGTCCACCAACTTATTTCAGAATTTTTGGAGTTACAGAGGTCTGCTAAAGTTACAGATTGCTACAGACTGTTCTGTTTTTGACAGATTCTGTTTTTCGTGTGTTGTTTGCTTATTTTGATGAATCTATGAGTAGTATCGGGGGGTATGAACCATAGAGAAGTTGTAATACAGCAGGTTTAACACCAATATAAATAAATAATGATTTCATTACAGTACCTTAAAGTGGTGGTTTATTTTCTTATACTAACGGAGCTCATCAGATTTTCTGTTGAAGTTTTGTGTTGTGAAGTTTTCAAGCTTTGGGTAAAGATTTGATGGATTTTGGAATAAGGAGTGGCAAGAGCCTAAGCTTGGGGATGCCCAAGGCACCCCAAGGTAAAATTCAAGGACAACCAAAAGCCTAGCTTGGGGATGCCCCGGAAGGCATCCCCTCTTTTGTCTTCGTCTATCAGTAACTTTACTTGAGGCTATATTATTATTCACCACATGATATGTGTTTTGCTTGGAGCGTCTTGTATGATATGAGCCTTTGCTTTTTAGTTTACCAAAATCATCCTTGCTGTACACACCTTTTGGGAGAGACAAGCATGATTCATGATTTATTAGAATACTCTATGTGTTTCACTTATATCTTTTGAGCTAGACAATATTGCTCTAGTGCTTCACTTATATCTTTTTAGAGCACGGCGGTGGTTTTATTTTATAGAAATTGTTGATCTCTTATGTTTCACTTATATTATTTTGAGAGTCTTTTAGAACAGCATGGTAATTTGCTTTGGTTATAAAATTAGTCCTAATATGATGGGCATCCAAGATGGGTATAATAAAAACTTTCATATAAAGTGCATTGAATACTATGAGAAGTTTGATTATTTATGATAGTTTTGAGATATGAAGGTGGTGATATTAGAGTCATGCTAGTAGAGTAGTTGTGAATTTGAGAGATACTTGGGTTAAAGTTTGTGATTCCCCTAACATGCACGTATGGTGAACCGTTATGTGATGAAGTTGGAGCATGATTTATTTATTTATTGTCTTCCTTATGAGTGGCGGTCGGGGACGAGCGATGGTCTTTTCCTACCAATATATCCCCCTAGGAGCATGCGTGTAGTACTTAGTTTTTATAACTAATAGATTTTTGCAATAAGTATGTGAGTTCTTTATGACTAATGTTGAGTCCAGGGATTATATGCACTCTCACCCTTCCACCATTGCTAGCCTCTCTCTTGTGTCGTGCAACTTTCGCTGATACCATACACCCACCATATACCTTCCTCAAAACAGCCACCATACCTACCTATTATGGAATTTCCATATCCATTCTGAGATATATTGCCATGCAACTTTCCACTGTTCCGTTTATTATGACACGCTCCATCATTGTCATATTGCTTTGGATGATCATGTAGTTGACATCGTATTTGTGGCAAAGCCACCGTTCATAATTTTTCATACATGTCACACTTGAATCATTTCACATCCCGGTACACCGCCGGAGGCATTCACATAGAGTCATATTTTGTTCTAAGTATCGAGTTGTAATTCTTGAGTTGTAAATAAATAAAAGTGTGATGATCTTCATTATTAGAGCATTATCCCAGTGAGGAAAGGATGATGGAAACTATGATTCCCCCACAAGTCGGGATGAGACTCCAGACCAAAAAAAAAGAGGCCATAAAAAAAGAGAAAAGGCCCAAATAAGAAAATGAGAGAAAAAGAGAGAAGGGGCAATGCTACTATCCTTTTTCCACACTTGTGCTTCAAATAGGACCATGATCTTCATGATAGAGAGTCTCCTATGTTGTCACTTTCATATACTAGTGGGAATTTTTCATTATAGAACTTGGCTTGTATATTCCCATGATGGGCTTCTTCAAAAGTGCCCTAGGTCTCCGTGAGCAAGCAAGGCACCCACTTAGTTTCTTTTTGAGCTTTCATACACTTACAGCTCTTGTGCATCCGTTGCATGGCAATCCCTACTCACTCACATTGATATCTATTGATGGGCATCTCCATAGCCCGTTGATACGCCTAGTTGATGCGAGACTATCTTCTCCTTTTTATCTTCTACACAACCACCATCCTATTCTACCTATAGTGCTATGTCGATGGCTCACGCTCATGTATTGTGTGAAGATTGAAAAAGTTTGAGAACATCAAAAGTATGAAACAATTGCTTGGCTTGTCATCGGGGTTGTGCATGATTAAATACTTTGTGTGATGAAGATAGAGCATAACCAGACTATATGAATTTGTAGGGACAACTTTCTTTGGCCATGTTATTTTGAGAAGACATGATTGCTTTGTTAGTATGCTTGAAGTATTATTGTTTTTATGTCAATATTAAACTCTTGTCTTGAATCTTTCGGATCTGAACATTCATGCGACAATAAAGAAAATTACATTGATAAATATGTTAGGTAGCATTTCACATCAAAAATTCTGTTTTTATCATTTACCTACTCGGGGACAAGCAGGAATTAAGCTTGGGGATGCTTGATACGTCTCCAGCGTATCTATAATTTTTGATTGTTCCATGCTATTATATTATCTGTTTTGGACGTTTGATGGGTTTTAATATGCGCTTTTATATTATTTTTGGGACTAACCTATTAACCGAACGCCCAGTGCTAGTTTCTGTTTTTTGCCTATTTTAGAGTTTTGTAGAAAAGGAATACCAAACGGAGTCCAAACGGAATGAAACCTTCGCGACGATCTTTCTTGGACCGAAAGCAAACCAGAAGAGTTGGAGATGAAGTCGGAGACGTAACGAGGAGGCCACGAGGTAGGAGGGCACGCCTAGGGGGTAGGCGCGCCCCCACCCTCGTGGGCACCTCGTAGCTCCACCGACCTAGTTCTTTCGCCTATATATACTCTTATACCCTAAAACATCAGGGAGAGCCACGAAACCACTTCTGCACTGCCGCAACCTTTTGTACCCGTGAGATCCCATCTTGGGCCTTTTCCGGCGATCTGCCGGAGGGGGATTCGATCACGGAGGGCTTCTACATCAACACCATTACCTCTCCGATGAAGCGTGAGTAGTTTACCACAGACCTTTGGGTCCATAGTTATTAGCTAGATGGCTTCTTCTCTCTCTCTTTGATTCTCAATACAAAGTTCCCCTCGATGTTCTTGGAGATCTATTCGATGTAATATTCTTTTGTGGTGTGTTTGCCGAGATCCAATGAATTGTGGATTTATGAACAAGATTATCTATGAATATTATTTGGTTCTTCTCTGAATTCTTATATGCATGATTTGATATCTTTGCAAGTCTCTTCGAATTATCGGTTTAGTTTGGCCTACTAGATTGATCTTTCTTGCAATAGGAGAAGTGCTTAGCTTTGGGTTTAATCTTGCGGTGTCCTTTCCCAGTGACAGTAGGGGCAGCAAGGCACGTATTGTATTGTTGCCATCGAGGATAAAAATATGGGGTTTTCATCATATTGCTTGAGTTAATTCCTCTACATCATGTCATCTTGCTTAATGTGTTACTCCGTTCTTTATGAACTTAATACTCTAGATGCATGCTGGATAGCGGTCGATGTGTGGAGTAATAGTAGTAGATGCAGGTAGGAGTCGGTCTACTTGACACGGATGTGATGCCTATGTTCATGATCATTGCCTTAGATGTCATCATAATTATGCGCTCTTCTATCAATTGCTCTGCAGTAATTTGTTCACCCACCGTAATATATGCTATCTCGAGAGAAGCCACTAGTGAAACCTATGGCCCCCGGGTCTATTTTCCATATTATTGAATCTCATTTACATCTTGCTAGTTTCCGATCTTCTATTTTGCAATCTTTACTTTCCAATCTATACATAAAAAATACCAAAAATATTTACTTTACCGTTTATCTATCTCTATCAGATCTCACTTTTGTGAGTGACCGTGAAGGGATTGACAACCCCTTTATTGCATTGGTTGCAAGTTCTTAATTATTTGTGCAGGTATTCGGTGACTTGTGCGTCATCTCCTACTGGATTGATACCTTGGTTCTCAAAACCAAGGGAAATACTTATGCTACTTTGTTGCAACACCCTTTCCTCTTCAAGGGAAAACCAACGCAAGCTCAAGAGGTAGCAAGAAGGATTTCTGGCACCGTTGCCGGGGAGATCTATGCCAAGTCAAGCCATACCAAGTACCCACCATGTACTCTTCTCCCTTGCATTACATTATTCGCCATTCGCCTCTCGTTTTCCTCTCCCCCACTTCTAAAACAATTTTCGAAAACCTTTGTCTTTTCTTCGCCCCTCTTCCGTTCGTCTTTCGCTTGCTTCTTGTGTGCTTGTGTGTTGGTGTGCCTGTTTGCTTTGATGGCTCTGCCAAAAGTGTTGATCCTCACCTTAGGAGGTTGGAAATAATTGGTGGGACAATAAGTTGTGATTGGCCCAAGAAAATTACAGTGGTGAATTATGTAACAATAGGATAAATATATCTTATTGCCTTAAAGAAACATTGGAGGGTGATGGGTCAAAAGTACATTTATGAGCTTGGTATTGTTTCTAGATAATTGTGCCAATGGAACATTCTCCTATGTTTCCATAACTCAGTCTAAGGAATCACAGGTCCTATGAGTGATTCAATACATACAAAGGTTTCACACAAATCATGAATCTTGTGAAAACATGATAGAGCATAGAAATGCAAATGATACTCACGGATCTGAAATTGTCTGCCAATGGTGTAAAAAATGTGCTAACTAGATTAATGACTCTAGTGCAAGTGGGAGTCTGTTGGAATTATGCGCTAGAGGAAATAATATTGTATTATTATATTTCCATGTTTATAATTAAGAGTTTATATTCTATGCCATAATTGCTATGATCCTGGAATATGCAACTCTGTGGAATACTCATTTGCACGTGTAGAATTGATAAACAGTAAAATATTATTCCTACTCTCGCTTCTAATACTAGCTCAAGTATTGTTGGTGATCATGTTTTCCGGATCTTAGGATATCGTTAAGTGTAACAATAGTCCTCAAACAACTTTGATAATATGAAGTTATTAGAACGGACATATTGAATCGACCCAAACTTGTTTGTTATACTTTGAGATAATATCATTAGAAGTCAATTGTTATAACACAGAGAGTTAATGTGTGTTTTAGTTACTTCGACCATGAGAGTATCGTAGTCACTTCTTAACATACGATAAACTTTGGGGTTGCTCAAATGTCATGTGTAACTCGGTGTCATAACGGCAACTTACAGGTTCATCGAAAAGTTTGACAAGGGACTAGATGGCTCGAGAGTGGGATTTGCTCCTCCGACGATGCAGAGATATTCTAAGGGACCTCTCGATGTGACAGCATCCATCATTGTCTGGCCAGACACAGGTGACTAGGTCATAGGGATGCCGGAACATGTCAAAGAAAAGGAAGAACAAAATAGGTAATGAGGAGACCAGTATAGTGAGCATGTGTACGACTTAAGAGGATACAGATATATCTCACCTCAGGTTTTGTAAAGTATAGTGAAGCAAAGGTAATAGCAAATGATAACCAAATTTTCACTCGAATGTCATTCATGTAATCATAGGGATCGATATGGACATCACCCACGGTTCCACTACCGGTCATTGAACGGGTTTTGTTCATGTCTATGTTTTACCAAACCTACAGGGTCACAAGCTTAAGGTAGTCATGATATTATGAGTGTTAGTGGGACATAAGTAATGAAAAAATATTTATGAAATAGTTCCATTAATACTCAAAATAGTTTTGTGAGGAACTGGAAGGGTTTTGGGGTCACCGGAAGGGTTCCGAGGTTTACCGGGTAATACCAATAAATTGTATATAGGTGAAAATAGTTTCTAGTGATGTTAAATTGATATTAAAAGGCTCTAAGTATTATTAGGAAAAATTATATTTATTTAAATATCAATGGTCCTTAAAAGGCCAAGTGGTGGATAGCTACTTTGGCCCAAATAGGAGGTGGCGCCCCTTCCCCCTTGTGGATGGAAGGGGGAGGCTAAATTGGAGGGGGTTTCCCCCTCCTCTTGGCCTGCCAAGGGGATGAAACTTTCCCCCCTTGTGTGGCGCCCCCTCCCCCTCCTCCAGCCTATATATATACTAGAGGTTTTGGAAGTTTTGGGTGCACAAGTTTTGGAGCCTCATCTAAGTTCTAGTTGATCCAATCAGAGCTAGATCTAGATACTCCAATCCTCGTAACTAGAAGCCAAGTGTGGTGATACGTCTCCATTGTATCTACTTTTCCAAACACTTTTGCTCTTGTTTTGGACTCTAATTTGCATGATTTGAATGAAACTAACCCGGACTAATGCAGAATTGCCATGGTGTTGTTTTTGTGCAGAAATCAAAGTTCTCGAATTGAACTGAAAATTTACGGAGAATTTTTGTGGAAAATATAAAAATACTAGCGGAAATATACCATAGGGGGCCACCCAGGATCCACAAGCTCAGAGGGCGTGCCTACCCCCCAGGGTGCGCCCTATGAGCTTGTGGGCCCCCTGGACCTTCGGCAACCCTAACTACAACTCCATATATTCCTATTTGCCAAGAAAAAAATCAGGCAGAAGGATTCATCGCGTTTATGATACGGAGCAGACACCACCTCCTCTTCTTCATCAGGAGGGGTGATCTGGAGTCCGTTCGGGGCACTGGATAGGGGGGTTTGACGTCGTCATCATCAACCTTCCTTCGTCACCAACTTCATGATGCTCACCGTCGGGAGTGAGTGATTCCTTCGTAGGATTGCTGGAAGATGGGGTCTATTCCTACATGAATATATCTTGTCTACATCATGTCATCAATTTTATTGCATTACTCCATTTCTCCATGAACTTAATACACTAGATGCATGCTGGATAGCGGTCTATGTGTGGAGTAATAGTAGTAGATGCAGGCAGGAGTCGGTCTACTAATCTTGGACGTGATGCCTATATACATGATCATTGCCTTGGATATTGTCATAATTATTTTCTCTTCTATCAATTGTCCAACAGTAATTTGTTTACCCACCATATATTATTTTATCGAGAGAAGCCACTAGTGAAATCTACGGCCCCCAGGTCTACTTTTATAAGTTTTCAGATCTATTATTCCAAAAACCCAAAAATACCTTGCTGCACTTTTTCTTTATTTATTTTATTTTGTGTTTTTGCAAGATCTATTTATCAAATCTACTACAATTTTATCTATTTTAATACCGGGGAGGGATTGACAACCCCTCTTACGCGTTGGGTTGCAAGTATTTGTTCTTTGTGTGCAGGTACCATTTACATAGTGTTGCTTGATTCTCCTACTGGATTGATACCTTGGTTTCATAACTAAGGAAAATACTAACGCTGTTGTGCTGCATCATCCTCTCCTCTTCGGGGAAATACCAACATAGATACAAGCAATCAATGCCATCCAACATAATTATACATCATTGATCCAATGCCTATGAGCTTCTCATATGTTGATATTTGCTAAGTTACTTTTGTCGTTGCTACTGTTACAATCACTACAAAATTTCTATGGTTAATATTGCTACTGTTATTACTATCATACTACTTTGCTACTAATCACCTTGCTGCGGATATTAAGTCTTTCAGGTGTGTGCTTGAATTGACAACTCAATTGCTAATACTTGTGAATATTCTTTGGCTCCCCTTGTGTCGAATCAATAAATTTGGGTTGAATACTCTACCCTCAAAAATTGTTGTGATCCCCTATACTTGTGGGCTATCATGTGGTTATAATATCCTGGATCTAACTCTATGGTGACCATTAGCTCTATAAGGTGAAGCGTTGCAGGATCGTGAAGACCGTACTTTTGCAATCTGTGGAGAGGTCATGCTTTCAGTTTTCCAATCGAGGGATCGTTAATCGATGGTTCGAGGGACTTCAAGTCCGATGTACACAGGCTCGCCTTATTCTGCTACAACTCAGAGTTGGTAATGATCTGATCCAAACCATTATTGCATCTTCATAGTGTTCTTGGATGATCAAAGGGCAATTTTTTTTGTTTTCTACTATGTTTCCCAATAGTTCCCGGCACAAGAAATGAGATGAAGAAGTAGTCAAGCATCCTTTTTTATTGATGCACATGTAGTCTCTAGGTCTTCATATACCTTCTCTGTTATGTGAGGATTTTGTAGCTTGACATTATAAGTAGGGATTTCTATTCCCGTGCCACTCCTTCCTTAGTTGTTCTCAGTTTTGCCCATAGCATCAAACTTTCCTCGCTTTTGCCCTTCACAACTCAGCCCATTCTCACAAGAGCCCAAATGGAGCCTTGTCGTCGGGTCAATGTAGTTGACCGTTACCTCCTCAGTTACTGACGCGTGAGGCCTCAGTTCTTTGGACATGTGGGCCATGAATGGCAGGTGGGCCGTGACCTCATATGACGAGTGGGAACTGAGCTACTATAGGTTTCATTTGCCTGAAATAGCCCGACCCCTACCGAGAAGCCACATCCCCACCCAGTCGTCGCCATTCCACATTTGTAACACCCATGGTTGTGCCAAATATGGACATGTTATTATGAACTATGCCATGGATGTGGCGATGACCATGAGCATATGCATTGAAATCCATACAAGTTCATAGTAGATAGACCTTTTTTAAGTTTTTTCAAATTTGTGGTATTGCAAGTCCATGATTTTTCCCGGTAACTAGTTCACACAAAAGGGCTCCATACACAAGGATTTCATTTTTTGAGGCTTTTTCATTTTCTTTGATTTTTTTCAAAATGATGTCAAACTTGCAAGGTTGACCAATCAAACCAGATGGTTGGGAATTTCAACTTTTGTTGTGCCCAGTGCCTATACCAACAATTCAAAAGGTGAAATGATTTTTGCCATTTTTTAGGACATGCATGCATGACACTTGTAGTTCAAATTTGAGCTTGTTCTGATAAATCTCTAAAAATTCAGTAAATGGATGAAATATAGAAATAAAACTAGATAGTTCATGAAACTTGGGCAGTGTACATCCAATGTGGTCTACTTTGGATGAAAAATGGAAAGACCCAATTTTATAACTTATTTCAAGCACTTACTTCGCAAAAAAGTCATTCTGGCCCTTGAGGAATGGAAAAAGGTAAGATTTATTCCAAAAAAAATGTAATTGCTTTGCGGACATTGTCCACAATGGTAACACCCATGGTTGTGCCAGATTTGTACATGTTATTATGAACTATGCCATGAATGTGGCCATGACCATGGGCATATGCATTGAAATACATACAAATTCATAGTAGATAAGCCATTTTGTGAAGGTTTTTTTTTAATTTTGGGTATGCAAGTCCTTAATTTTTCCCAGTAACTAGTTCACAAAAAAGGGCTCCATGCACAAGGATTTAATTTTGGGGTTTTTTTTCATTTTCTTTGATTTTTTTCAAAACAAGGTCAAACTTGCAATGTTGACCAATCCTACCATATGGTTGGGAATTTCAACTTTTGTTGTGCCGAGTGCCTATACCACCAACTCAAAAGGTGAAAATGATTTTTTTTTAATTTCAGGACAGACACACATGACACTTGTAGTTCAAGTTTGAGCAAGTTCTGATAAATCTCTAGAAATTCAGCAAATGTCTAAAATATAGAAATAAAACTAGATAATTCACGAAACTTGGGCAATGTGCATCCAACATGGTCTACTTTGGACGAAAAATGAAAGGACCCAATTTTATAACTTATTTCAAGCACTTACGTCACAACCATGGGGCTATTGAAAAGTAACTGGTCTACCTAGGCTCTGCTCTTTTGCAAAAGTTTCAACTCTCTCTGCTCCACCGCCGCCCATACGCATGCCGCCTGCCATCAAGAGGGCAGAGCCACGCGGCGGTGCCCCATTACCACCACCGCCGCCCTTCCCGCCACCAGGCAGTCCCGCCAATTCTAGATACATCAAAAAACAATCACCTGCCATCGACGCTCCACGCCCCGCACCCCCTTGACCTTAAATACAGGTGTCCGACATCATTCCATGAACGATTCACTCCATTGCTCCCAGCCTCCCACCCACCGCAGAATCCTAATCTAGTACAGCCACCTATGTGAGGCAGCTAAAGACCGCAAGGATCTACACGGGTGATCTTTGCCCCAGGGCGCCGGTGGTGCCCGGTACCAGCGGCGGCTCCAACTCCGGCGCGGGCTCCAACCATGGCGTCTCTTTGTCGGTCGGCTCAGCGTCCTACTCCTACTACTCCGAGCTTGAGCCCACGCCGTCCAAGTTGTCCCATAACCGCAGGGAGCTCAAGGCGGAGGACGTCGAGGAGGAGGTAACCTTCGAGGCGATGCAGGAGCACCTCAACATCTACGATATGGAAGATGTAGCCAACGAAGACGCACTGGCTCCTGCGTACGAAGCTATCGTCCTCACAGCCCAGGCCGAGGAGACCCTGTACGCAGCGCAGCAGCAGCTCGACCAGGCGGTGCTAGCCACGTCTCTGTCCACGGTGCAGGCAGAGGTGGTCAGGCGTCGGGCTATTGAAGAAGAGGCCGCAGCTCGAGAGCAGAGGAGGGCGGCGACTCTGCGTGCAGCGGTCGCCATCGAGGCAGAAGGCGAGGGACCGGACATCATCGTCCTATCCTCCTCCGACGATGAAGACCGCAACAATGACGATGACGGCACCATCGTTCTTCCAAATGATGAAGACAAGTAGCCTTCCATTTGTTATCGCTATTGCCGCCGGCCGGCCATCTAATATCGCCCTTATTAAAATAGCATATTAGTGTAATGTCACTGTGTCAGTTGGCTCTACTAAGCATTGAAAAAATCTCAGAACATGGTTAAGTTTATCCGAATCTCTGAATCTCTCGATCTTTGAATTTTTTTGTGTTGTCTCTGCTGTGTTCTATCTTTCATGTCACTGATTCGTGGGCCCTTCTGTAAGGCAAAAAATATCAGCTCGAAAAGACTCGGCTATGACAATAAACAACCAGACACACACAGCTGAAATGGCTCCCATGTTGCATAATCTACCGTTGATCGCAAGTTCGACCCCCATAGGCGGCAATATATAAAAGCCATTTTTGCAAACCAATCAACCACTGACATGTGGGTCCTGCAGTGTCCCAGACTTTTGTATATTTCAATATTTTTTCTTATAGACTACACAGTAACAGGTGGGTCCTAGCTGACCCATGCGTCGGTGTATGCGCCAGGTAACAGTCAACTGCATTGACCTGATGGAGATGCTCCCTTTGCGCTTATTTGAGTGTAGGGCGAATGATCGAGGGGATAAGTGAGGTTGGGTCGGGTAAAACTAGGGAGTACAAACCAACCAAGGGCACAGAAATAGAAGGCCTTTATAAGTACATTGGATTTTCTCTTCCAAAAGTGTCTATAATATATTTTTCTGAAACCACCATATATTTACTCAAAGTAAGTTTTTACAATCACATTAGATTTAGACGGAAGGCAGAATTTTGCAATATCGTGTGTGCCCCCCCCCCCCCCCCCCCCCAATTTGGATCTATCTTGATTTTCTCCAATTTGAAACCGGGAACAAAATTCACCACTCCTTGAGCCTCGTTCTTCACATGGATCAAAGCTCATGGCAAAACTATCACTCAAGAGCAGGTTACTTAATTTTAGCCCCCTTGAAATTGGGCAAACAATTTCACCACTCCCAGAGTCTCCTTCTTCAGATGGATCAAAGCTCCTGTCAAAATCATCACTCGAGAGCATGTTACTTAATCATCTCCGTCTTGAAATTGGTCAACAAATTCACCACTCCCTGAGCCTCCTTATTCAGATGGATCAAAGCTAGCTTATTGAAAACCTTGAGAGGAGGTTACTTAATTTTCTACTTCTTGGAACTGGGTAGCAAATTCACCACTCCCTGAACCTCCTTTAAGTGGATCAAAGTTGTCATGTCAAAACAATCGCTCGAGAGTACATTACTTAATTTTGTCCAACTTGAAACTGGGCAACAAATTCACCACTCCTTGAGCCTCCTTCTTTAGATTGATCAAACTTGGCATGTCAAAACCATCGCTCGAGAGCAGATTAAACATAAAAAAGATAGCATGTATCTAGAATGACCTGCGTCTACAAAGGAACAACAATATATAAGCGTGTCGAACATGCCCACATTTTAGCTAAATGGAGAACATCTCCCGTGGAACCCCGAACCACCACTCCAAGGCTGCCCGATGCCAAAATTAACAATAAAGCTCGCATCCAGATCAATTTTAATTAGGTTGTGTGAAATCAGCGACAAAGCATGCCAAACACCGCACTCTACTTTTAATTCTTGGAAAAAATAATGATACAAATTGTTATTGCTCTTTTGTAATCTCACATTTGAGAAATGATACGACTTTGGGTGATGGTAAGGCATCTATTGCAAAGTCCATGATTTTCTTGGTTAAATTCTTGTCTTCATTTATTGGTATTCCCCGCTTGTCTGTTATTAAGCATGATGGCAAAGGAAAATCCCCGCCATGTCATCAGAAGAGATAGTGTTGATATGATCTTCACTAGATACGAACCACCTATACCATTTATATCAAGATTAACGTGAATGTAAGTTGGGTTTCCAAGGGATGTTTTCATTCAAGGGTTGGCGGCGTGTGTGACTATGCGGGGGGGCATAGTGTGTGTTGCATCTTGATGTGCGGTTATTAGGATTCTCATTGGCATATCTATTCCATGGGGGTCACAGGTAAATAGGGCGGAGTTCTCACGAATTCTCATTGGGCAGTTGTGCCTACTGTTAAAATAGGGAACCCTATTGTTTCAAGTTCTCTTAGAGCAACTCTAGCAGAGTCGCCATAATAATTGGTAGTGTGACGATCGACACGGAGTGTGACACTCTAGCAGAGTCCCCATATGCGATGTGATCGCCAAAATTTATGGAGCTCGCTCCAAAAATGGCCTCTTAGCCTCCAAATATGGAGGTTGTAGAGGCCTAGTTTGGAGTGAGGAGCTCGCCCCAAACCCAACTTAAAGTGGATTGTTCCCCAATGTTACTTTTGGTGTTGATGGCAATGGGGTTAGTAAGGGGTAATGTTGGTTATAAAGTTTATCTCACGACATTGGTTGCTCGGTGGTTATCAAAGGAGATGGATGGCCCCCTAATTCAAAAAGGAAAAAAGGTGTCGGTTTTCCTCAAAGGTTTATTTTATTTTATTTGAGTTGTATGAGAGCCACACTATTAAGAGGGGTCTCTCCTTGGATATATTGTGGAACTCATTTTGGTACATTCCTATACACATCCTATGTCACCAAGATAGCCATTCTAGTATTTCGTACAATCCACCATATATCGCCTTTGGAAGCCAAAGTTGAACCACTTCATTCATCCATTACTGCCTTCCTCCACACCCTTCGGAAGTAGCTCTTGGAATTTCCAGAGCCAACTTCCACAAGCTCCGGAATCTGGTGTCACTTTCGGAGTGCACCTCCAAACATTAGAGGCTCTTCCGGAGGCCGGAGGCATTCTCTACAGACCCTGGAATCCGGACACTCCAGAACTTCCGTCCTTACTTCGAGAGGTGTCCTAGGCACTCCAATTGGCAGACTTTTGAGTGGGTTGTATAAGGAACACTTCTTCCCGAAGGGGTGTCCTTCCCACCTAAATCGAGTTGAGTTCTTTCTCTCTCCTACATTTTTGAAAGCTCAAAAGCTCCATACCCCTTCATCCTCAAAATATTTCACTCCTTTGAGAGAAAAGGGAAAGGATCACCCAATCTTCACTTCCATGAAACCAATTTGAGTTCCACGTTGATTCATTAAGGATTTGTTACTCTTGGGGATTTGTGGCTCCTAGGTGGTTCATACGTCCATTTTGCATCACTATTTTCTATTATAGTTTATCACATTTAAATGATATATTTCACATGATGTGCAATTATAATGCATTTTCTGTCTTAAAATGCAAGGTAAATACAGAGAGGGAAATTGTCAGATATTTGGAAATCTGGTACTAACTTACAACAATACAAAAAAATCTGAGCTCCAAAAATGTTGGGGGGTTTTACTAAACAAAATTCTAGGCCCCAGTTTATGAATTTTTCCGTGAGGGGTTGTTTAATGATATGGTTAGATTTATCTTAATTATTTCTCTTGTATTTGTGGACGCTTTTATGGAGGGTATTATCATAAGTAGGTATTTGTTCAAATAAGGACAATACCTTAGCGGCCGTCCACCCACTCAACACTTAACAACTCAATGAACCATAACTTAATGAATCATGGTGAAAGTAACTTGAAGAAATTCTGTGTGTCCTCAAGAGCGTTTTAGCTATCATAAGAAACACCACCGGCTTGTCCTTAGCATACACAAGGATTTGATCACTTGTTGCGCTCTATTACTTTTGTTACTCCCTCCGCCCGGAATTACTGGTCGCATGAATGGATAAAAATGGATGTATCAAAAACTAAAATACATCTAGATACATCTATTTCTTCGACAATTTTATCCGGACGGAGAGATTGCTATTTATCCTTCTACAAATTATCTTGCTATCAAATTACCTTTTCATCATTTGTGGTGAAACATTGATGAAAACTATTTGTCAATTCCTTCTGCTCCTCGTTGGGTTACGTGTGGGTCATCAATGATAGGAGTCAAGGCCGGGAGCTTCTTTCCTTATGGTGTGCCCAGTAAGATTTTCCGAAAGCTTTCTTGTGTGTGGTGTGCTCCTAATAGTTGAAAGGCTACGCTCGATTAGTCTTTTGCAATGTTGTGTACAAAGATGTGTCCAAGGTCCTCACCAATTGTTTGAAGACAATCCTTGCTGATATTATGTCCCCAAGCTAAAGTGCTTTTGTGCTCGGTAGGTTGATTTCTGGTAATACTATTTTGCCCTATGATATGACTCACTTCAATGAAGCGAAAGAGGCGAGGAAAGTGTGGATACATGACCGTAAGCTCGATACTCCCTCCGTCCGAAAAAATTTGTCCCTCAAATGGATGTATCTAGCACCAATTTAGCGCTAGATACATCCATTTGAGGGACAAATTTTTTCAAACGAAGGGAGTATGAGCAAGACATATGATCGGGTTGAATGGTCGTTCCTTCAGGATGTCATGAGTAAAATGGGAATCTACGTGAGCTTCATAAAATTGGTGTTGAAATGTGCGACCACGATGTCTTATAGGTTCCATGTAAATGGTGATGTGACATGTGGTGGTGCCAGGGAGAGTTCTCGCACAAGACAATCGGATATCACCGTACCTCTTCTTGCTGTGCGTGGATGGTTTTTCTGCAATTATCCATGCGGAGGTGGTTGGTCCAATCAAGGGGGTGAAACTAGCTCTTAATCGCCGGTTGTAAACCATCTGCTTTTCGCTGATGCCTCGATGTTGCTGCTAGAAGCAAATGTGCTCATGTCATTACTGAGATATTGCGGCGGTATGAGTTCTGCTCGGGACAAAATATCAACCTGGACAAGTCTCCAATTTATTTTTAGTGCAAACACCACAATGGAGGTCAAGCAATCAGCCATGAACATACTGGGACTGCAGAAGGGGACTCAAGCAGGTAAATATCTTGGATTACCATCCTATATTGGCAGGAACAAGGCAAAGGCCTATGAGTATATTAAGATAAATATGTGCCAGGATTTAGGGACGGAAGGAGAGGTTTCTGTTGAAAGTGGGAAAGAAAATCATGATAAAGGTTGTTGCTCAAGCGATACCGACATATGCAATGAGATGTTTTGACCTAACAAAGAGTATTTCCGATAGCATTATTCAGCTGGCCTGTATGACACATAATGACAAAGAAGATATAAGGCCAACTCCACCGTGCGACCCCAAATGGACGTCCGTTTTGTCCGGATTCTGTCCGTTTTGGTAGGACAATGGGGTCGTGTCCGGGCCTGTCCTGGGATGCGGTGGTCGTGCGCCCAGCGCGCGGCCGCATCCGTTTGCCCCATCCCGTCCGCCGGGGCCTAAAATGCTCATATTTTCATATGAAAACAAGTTTGCACGTCCAAATATTAATTGTTTGAAAATTAAAATAGTTTTACAACCCAATCGAAATTGTCTCTAATAAAGATAGTTTTACAACCAAATCGAAATTGTCTTGAATGAACATAAAACGAACCAATATATCTATCGGTTGCCAATATGCTCCCACACGTGCTCAACCAAGTCATTTTGAAGATCCACATGAGTGTGCCAATCATGCAGCTCACGATGGAACTGGACAAACTGATCAAACATGGCCGGTTCTTGGTGCAGGGGCTCAACATTGTCACCTTGAAAATCAAATCCTTGGTCGAAGATACTGTCGTCACGCTCGTCCTTGACGATCATGTTGTGCATGATCACACAAGCAGTCATCACCTCCCAAAGCTTCCTTTCATCCCATGCTAGTGCAGGGTATCGAACGATGCCCCATGGGGATTGAAGCACACCAAAAGCACGTTCCACATCCTTTCTAGCACTCTCTTGCATTTGGAAAAATCTCTTTCTCTTCTCACCTTGGGGCTTCAAGATTGTCTTAATAAAAGTTGACCACTGAGGATATATACCATCAGCTAGATAGTATCCTTTGTTGTACTGGTGGCCGTTGATCTCAAAGTTGACAGGTGGGGAGCGGCCTTCTGCAAGCCTCGCGAAGACTGAAGAACGCTGCAGCATGTTGATATAATTGTGAGAATCTGCCATGCCGAAGAAAGAATGCCATATCCAAAGATCCTGCTATGTCACCGCTTCTAATATAACAGTGCACTTGTTGACATGCCCCTTGTACTGGCTCTGCCAAGCAAATGGACAGTTCTTCCGATCCCAGTGCATACAATCTATGCTACCAAGCATGCCTGGAAAGCCTCTAGCTGCGTTGATCGCCAACAATCTCTCTATATCAGCGGCAGTTGGCTGCCTCAAGTACTCCGAGCCAAACACCTCGATCACAGCCTGGCAGAACTTGTACATTGACATCAGACATGTTGTCTCGCTCATACGCACGTACTCATCCACCAGATCGCCTGGAATTCTGTCAGGACCAGATTTCAGGATATTAATTTCCCAGAAAATGGCCCTTATGCTCACCAGCCCCAGGATTACTGTTAGCTGGCGAGACACAAACTTGAAATAATAACTCCAAGCAAAATACATAATATGTAGTACAAGACCATTCTGGCCTATGAGTACAATACAAGGTTTCTAGTGGTTGATGGCGGAAGCAGTTTGTGGATCATCAGCGTCTATGGGACTCCATTTCCTATAGGAACAGCTGACCAGGTTAACTCCTATCATCACGAGGCTGCTATCACCATTGCTTAGGTTCCGGGGCTGTCATCTCGTCGCTCCCCTCCGTGCAAGAAATCTGGCCAAGACAATAGCCAGGGACAAGCCAGTGAGTACTTTGAATGTACTCGCAAACATTATGAACACGGGTCTAATATAACAAATGATAATCAAGCTCTGAAATATTCTATGATTGCAACGTCAGTCATAAAAATGAAATCCTAGATGTACGCAAGCAAGTTATTCACATAAAATACGAATAATGCAATTAGCGAGTAGAGATAGAATGCCTCACTCGGGCGTCTGAGCGACACCACATAAAGGGTTTATAAAGTAAATAAACAACAAGCATGCCACAGTCGGGCGTCTCAGCGACACCACACAAAGGGCTTATAAAGTAAACATATAACAAGCATGCCGCAGTCGGGCCTCTCAGTGACACCACATAAAGGGCTTATAAAGTAAACGTATAACAAGCATGCCGCAGTCGGGCGTCTCAGCGACACCACATAAAGGGCTTATAAAGTAAACATATAACAAGCATGCCGTAGTCGGGCGTCTCAGCGACGCCACATAAAGGGCTTATATGGTAAATAAATAACAAACATGCCACAGTCGGGCGTCTGTGCGACACCACATAAAGGGCTTATAACAGAATAATCACAGTGAATATCCAGGAGGTAGAACCATCCCAGGGATACTCCATAAATCAAATAATGAACATAGTTAGTCCACAATAATAATAATCATAATCATTATATGTCACCGGTCATAGTCAATGTTCTGACTTAGTAGTTTTTCCTTCAAAGACCGACACTAAGACCGACACTTGACCCAACCCAGACTGTAGTCCTTAACCATGGACAAGGCTATTCGAATAGATATAATCTCTGCAGAGGGTGTACTCTTTACCCACGAGTAACGGATTCCGTTAGTCCATCCGGACTAATTCCGCCTATGGTCTTTTAATTGAAAACACACCTGACCGCACACACCAGCCTGACTTATCGGTGTCTGGAATCACCCATGACACCTGCTTAAGCAAAACTCTAAGTGGGGAGGCTACAACCTCGATTAGCATGGGATCACAAAATTTATATCGCGCGCAAACTAGGGGAGCTACCCCCTTCGGGTACAACCGAAACACCCATGCCCCCGGACCAGGTGGCATGCCTACCAGATGCAGCCGGTATCTTCCACCATGGCCTCTCTGTATGGTGTGTGCTAGAAAGGGGTTGACAACTTACTGAACCGTACCCTACCTACGGCAGGGAAAAGTGGTAGCACGAAACAAGTATGGGGGTTAATGGAACCAGACTCGATCTACGGTCGACTCAGGAGGTTTCGGTGTTACCTGCACGATTAGCATAACCAATATGTTTCAACCAACAGTCACAATCACCACTCATCATGTCTCACTATGCCGTACCGGACACAATCATCACGAGGAAGACCGGAGATAAGCTCGTGTCTACCCAAGACAGAGGCTTTCCCGGGTTCCTCCCGGTATGCATGAGAGGCACATGATGGTGACTACTATCCCAAACATATCAAACTCCAACAGCATGAATCATCAATATGTACTCATGAGTTTGAACATATCATCAAAAAAATAACAAAAACTCCGAGACGAGAGGTGTTGTAACCGTATCAAACAACACACGAAAATATTATGCCAGGGTTCAGAATTCTTGCCTTCAAGTTGTGGGGAGGCAGGGTGCATTCCAAAACTTTTGAAAGTTTTATTCTCTCTCCAAAAATCCTATTTAAAATTTTTGAATCAATACATAGCTTCAAAAACAGTACAAAAAAGTTGTCTGAAATTTTTTCAAATAAATCTAAAAATAAACTAGACAATATTTGAGAGAGGTAGGAAAAAGAATCAACTCATTTGGAGTTATATTTAAAAAGTTATAGCCAGTCAAAGTTTTGGTCAAATTCTGTTTTTAAAATAAAACAGAAATAAAAGAAAAACGTTTCGAAACTAACCACGTCGAAGGCGTATTCTGGGTTTATTTCTTCACTTATTCCAGCAGGGACGACGCGTGGGTCACTAACAGTGGGTCCAGGGGGGCCCACCCGTCAGGTTTGACCGGTCTCCCCCGCCTCCTTCCTCCTCTAGCCGTGTGGAGGCGGGGCTCCGGCGATCGTCACCGGCAGTTGGCGGCTCCCCGTGGGCTCCGGAGGGTAGGGATGGATCCGTGGTTCCAGCGCGGTCCTCCCGGTGGTCGTTAGGTAGGTGGGGACGAAGGGAGTCGTCGGCGGTGAGCTTCGCGGCGGAGATAGCTTCGGGCCATTTTGGGGGTTCTGGCCAGGGTGGTGCTCCGTTGTAGCTGGGGGTCTGGGAAGCTCCGCAAGACGAAGAGGAGTCGGTGGCGGTGCTGGAAGGGTGGGGGAGGCTCTGGTCGCGACGGTTGGGACCGAAGGACGATGGCGGCCGAATCGGTCGGAGGCGAGGAAGAAGGCCTCCCGCCGTTGCTTGCTGGTTGTGGGGCACGCTAGAGGGGTGGGACAAGGCTGCCTGATGGGGCTCGAGTGAGGCCTGGGGCTATATATAGCCGGGGAAGGTCGGTTCCGCCATCGCTGGGGATAAGATCACCGGCCAACCGCTTCTGTTGCGGTAGAGCGACGTGGCGATGGCCGGAGCAGGGTCGGTGCTAGCGGACGGGCTCGGAGATAAGGACGGCCTGCTCACGAGGGCAGCTGGCGAGGAGTTGTGGCTCGGGTGGCGTCGTCCGTGGCAGAGGCGCACTGCGGACGCCGGCGTGCCACCAAGGGGGCTCTCACGGCGGTGCTGCAGGGCACCAGGGCAGCTTGGAGCGTTCTGGCGAGTGGTCGAGGGCGGGACGCGGCTCTGCAAGCGAGCAAGGGCCAGGGCGCGGGGTAGCGAACGCGGCGGCTTGGTTTTGCGCGTGCATGCAAAACGTGCGCTCTAGGCGCGCCCACAGGACGCGCGCGACATGCTCGACAGAATGCCAGGGTATCCTAGAGTGCTTGAGCGGGGCTGGCAATTAACAGTACTAGGTTAGGGTTAGCAAGAAGGTTAAAGGACATGGGGGTTAGGTCAGGGAACCAAGCTTACAATGCTAACTAAAAACCATGCCAAAACTGGCCATGCACACAAGGTGTTTGACATAATGCTAGAGGCATCTAGGCAGTTCTTGGAGTGGCCAAAATCTCCAGATCAGTGTCTCTTTAGGTGTAGGTAATGGTGGCCATGTTAGTTTGCCAAATGTAGAAACTTGTTAGTGCAAATATTTGACAAAACCAATTCTGGATGGAACCTAAAGGCTATCATTTCATGGACCAAAAATATTCCAATGGGTTCATGCTCCTGGACTTAAGGGTTTTGTAGGAAGGACTACAATCAGGAAAAAGAATCATGGGTAAAGGAGCAAGTTAAAATATGGTTGCAATACAAATCATCAAGTTGGACCAGAATGAAAATGAGGTTGATTCACTCAAATTTTTCAAAGGACATAACTGGGTTTTTGCATAAAGATGGATAATATACTCCTACTGACCTCCCCTAATTTTGGTTGAAGTTTTAAAGAAGTATTTAAATAGGTTGTAGTGCAAAAGTGCAATTGGACCAGATTTAAAAACTTGTGGTAAAGCTCAAAATCTCCAAATGACTAGGAATATTTTTGCATAAAAGTGATTTAGGGACATCATATGTCATCCCCAAATTTTGGTGAAAATTTTAGATGCATTTATCAAATGGTTGTAGTGCAAAAGAGGCTCCAAAACTTATGAAAAATCATTTTAAAAGAATAAAGCTCAGGAAAAACAATTATGCAAATAAAACCACTGATTAAGAATTGTTTTATTGAGAGAGTATACAAGTCCAATAATATTTTTGAAAAGTTTCCACTTGGGGTAAAAACTCCTCAACATTAAAGAAAAGGGGTTCTGAAATCAAAAGAAAATCCAGAAAGCAAAATTTTTAAACTCCTGGCAAAATTTTAATAATTCAAAACATGGTTAAATTTTTGGGGTCTTACAACACTACCCCCCTTAAAAAAATCTCGTCCTCGAGATTTGATAAGGGTTGTTTTGAAAAATTTTGCTCCTACTATCACAAAAATAACCATCCTGCTCCTGTAATTAAAACGTAGCTACAGTGAGAGGGCAATAAGTGGTGTAAAACTACAGTGTGGCATGCTGGCGTTGCGTGGAAAAATTTACGGTCAGTTTCTACTATTGGTTACAGTAAATTTAGTATAAACTTCTAAATTACTGAAAAATACGCTGGTCGTACCCGAGAGCATAGTGCTCTCTGTGGCTGACAGGTGGACCCGAGGCCCACTGTCGGTCTCTTCCTCTACCTCTGGCTCTCTCTTCTTCCTCTCTCCCGCGCGCTTTCCCACGCTTTCTCCACCGGCAACGTCTAGCCCGTAGGGCATCTAGGCCGTACTGCGGTACTGTGCAGCATGCTAGCTGCCGGCGCAGTGTGCACTCACCTCACGGGCCAGTGCGCTGTCGGCACTGCTCACGGATTCGCCTCCGAACACCGGCGATCGAGCGACGAGCGGCGCTGGTGGACTTCGCCCACCGTACACTGATCTCGAGCTATAAAACGACCGCGGTGATCCTTCTTATTCCTCCACCTGACCTCGCTTCTCCTTCTCCTCCCTTCTCCTTCATTTCTGTCTGCAAGAGCTCGAGACGAGGCTCTAATGGCGGAGGTGATGCCGGACTGGTACGTGATCCTGCTGTGCGGAGGGTTGGCGGCATTGCTGGGGTTCTCCGTGCTCCTATGCGTGATGATCCTCGATGATCATCGTGATGCGGCCGCTCGAGTGTTAGCTATCCACGGTGGCGGTGATCATGATGATTAGCTGCGATGTTAGGTGTTAACTGTTGTCAGGGTGCCGGAGGTAACTTGTACCTGAGTAATTCCTCACAAATCTCTCCCTCTGAGACTGTGGGGTGTTAGGGAGGCGATTAGTTTGGTGCAAAAATGTGCGCGTGGATTTGCACTAGGTCGCGTGGTTGGGGTCGTGAATCTGCTGTTATGGTGCTGCGTGAAATAAAAATCCATGTCGTGAAGAAATGTATGCTGCAACAACTCCGAGAAAAATCTCACTTTAGGATTTACTGAGAGTGAAAACAGTTAATAAAATTTTACCGTAGTAAAATCACTCACATTGATTGAAACTAACGATTTAATTCATTGCACAAATTTAGGATACCACACACAAGTTGCAACACATAAATAAATGCAGGGACCATAAACACAGCAATGACATCTACAACAACAATGGTAAATGGACAGGGTCCTGGGAAAAAGTCTCTGGAATCGGGACACACTCTTCTTCTATCGGGGGAAGTGGATTGACCAGTCGATGAATGTGCCTCTCCTGGTTGGGCCTCAGTGGTCTGCCGATGGCGATCTGAGGATTCAAATCAGTGACGCTCTAGAGATAACCCATTACTCGCTGGGTCAAACGCTCTTGAGCGATGACATACTGGGCAAGATTGGCCAGTACTGGGTCTCTCTCGATTCGTCCACCAGGAAAAGATGTTACTTCTCCGGGTGCTGCACGACTCGGGAAATAATAATACCCCCGTTCGCTGGCATAGGGTACCGCGAATCGAAGACGAGTAAGCGCCTCATATGCAGCAGCTTCTATGGCCATATGCGGAGTCGGCATAGATTTCCCCACGAAGGAAGCTTCCGTGGGGTCTTGGTTTGGGTTTGCGGGAGGGACGTGCACCACTGCCCAATATTTCGAGGTGGATGGGGTGATCCTCGATTTGAGCAACTCATACTGGGGTGGATGGATAGCACTCATGGTACTGCAGGAAAAGTCCCACAAAATTTTAACAAAGCTACCTGGAGTTGAATCTGGAGTCCTCAGATAAATACTAGGGCTCGGCATGGCAATGGAAATGGTTATGCGAGTGGTGCTCAAGGTGAGGGGTACCTGGTAAGATCACGGGGTGGCCTTTTATATAGCATTGGGGTTGGGTTATTTACCATGGTGAAGGGTAACTAGTCTATCGAGTTTGCTCCATGGGGTCGGGGTCAATGCTACAGATATACATATCTCGTAAAAGTGACGTATTACTGTGGGAGTCGTCGGTGTGGTTTTGGTAGCTGTGCCCGAAAAAAAACATAACCGCATGATAACATATTTATGCAAGGCTACTATTTAAACAGAGGCACACGAGCAGGCTACGATTATTCAAGGTGATGCAAGATTACATAATTACAGGGCGTGGGCATGCTGAGACTCGGTACTACTCGAGTGACTTAGTCTACCTCGTTTATATCTAAACGAGCCTGCCTTGTGGACGTCGAGGCTTCTCCACGGGTTTCGCTGTCGGGGTTAGCGGGAGGGGGTGGAGGAACTGCCGGGTCAGGGTAGCGATGATGACCATCCCGGGGATTGTTGGCCACAATCCCGCTGGAGCGTGTTCCCAAAAGGCGACGAAGCACTTCTGGGGACACCAAAGTATTGTGGTCGATGGCTGGGATAGACCTCAAGGACTCGATCGGGTGTCCGAACAGCACGACTGGGTTGTCGGCGTCGGGCTCATCTTCTCCTCTTGCCAGGGCTCGGCGGACCAGTTCTCCACGAGCTGCGATCAGATCAAGGGTGATTTGATCGAACAGTTCCTCTAGTGCACCTACATAGCGCACCAGATGCAACAATGCAGGATCTGTCTCGTGATCTCCGTTGACAACCTGGGGTGGCCTACCATACCCATCACGGCTGGGGTAGTAGTAGAACGAGCGACAGTTAACTCTGGGCGACAAGTGCCGGAGTTGAACTATAGCCTCTCGAGCAGCTAGTTGGATGGCTTGTGGCTCAAAGGAAGTTGTCCTTCCGGTGAACCTGTAGGGGCGTTCTGGCGATAGACCCCTACCGTAGATGTGCACAGTGGCCCAGAATTGATGGCTCTCACCGCTCATGGCCCCTTGGTACACAACATATTCTGGGGGCTCCTCTAATGCAAAGGCGCGGCGGGTGAGGTTTGATAGCACGGTCACAAAACCTCCAAGGTTGTTTGTCGTGGTTTCATTGTGCACGACGGGGCCAGGCATTATGGCTTGGTTTGGGGAAGAGGTTGTGTTGTGCTGTGTTGAGGTTAGCGTGCCCTTTTTATAGAAAAAGAGGGCGGAGTCTTCCTTTGCACGCTTGCGAATGAGACAATTTAGGTGTCGGTCACTGGCGCGTGATCGACGGGCTAGGCTGATAGGTTGGGCACCGATTGCCAAAAAGGTGTCGGGTCCCTGTGGGGCAATCTTACATGAGAAGTTTGGCCGGGGTTAGGTTATGGTCTGGTAGTTTGGTTAACCTAGGTTTATTGACCTGGCTAAGATAGGATTAGTCAATGGTTAGCCTGGCTCTGATACCAAGTTTGTCAGGAATGGATTTCGGGATATTAATTTCTCAGAAAATGGCCCTTATGCTCACCAGCCCCAGGATTACTGTTAGCTGGCGAGACACAAACTTGATACAATAACTCCAAGCAAAATACATAATATGTAGTACAAGACCATTCTGGCCTATGAGTACAATACAAGGTTTCTAGTGGTTGATGGCAGAAGCGGTTTGTGGATCATCAGCGTCTATGGGACTCCATTTCCCACAGGAACAGCTGACCAGGTTAACTCCTATCTTCGCGAGGCTGCTATCACCATTGCTTAGGTTCCGGGGCTATCATCTTGTCGCTCCCCTCCGTGCAAGAAATCTGGCCAAGACAATAGCCAGGGACAAGACAGTGAGTACTTTGAATGTACTCGCAAATATTATGAACACGGGTATAATATAAAAAATGATAATCATGCTCTGAAATATTGTATGGTCGCAACGTCGGTCATAAAAATGAAATCCTAGATGTACGCAAGCAAGTTATTCACATAAAATACGAATAATGCAATTAGCAAGTAGAGATAGAATGCCTCAGTCGGGTGTCTGAGCGACACCACATAAAGGGCTTATAAAATAAATAAACAACAAGCATGCCACAGTCGGGCGTCTCAACGACACCATACAAAGGGCTTATAAAGTAAACATATAACAAGCATGCTGCAGTCGGGCGTCTCAACGACACCACATAAAGGGCTTATAAAGTAAACGTATAACAAGCATGCCGCAGTCGGGCGTCTCAGCGACACCACATAAAGGGCTTATAAAGTAAACCTATAACAAGCATGCCGCAGTCGGGCGTCTCAGCGACGCCACATAAAGGGCTTATATGGTAAATAAATAACAAACATGCCACAGTCGGGCGTCTGTGCGACACCACATAAAGGGCTTATAACAGAATAATCACAGTGAATATCCAGGTGGTAGAACCGTCCCAGGGATACTCCATAAATCAAATAATGAACATAGTTAGTCCACAATAATAATAATCATAATCATCATATGTCACCGGTCATAGTCAATGTTCTGACTTAGTAGTTTTTCCTCGAAGACCGACACTAAGACCGACACTTGACCCGACCCAGACTGTAGTCCTTAACCATGGACACGGCTATTCGAATAGATATAATCTCTGCAGAGGGTGTACTCTTTACCCACGAGTAACGGATTCCGTTAGTCCATCCGGACTAATTCCGCCTACGGTCTTTTAATTGAAAACACACCTAACCGCACACACCAGCCTGACTTATCGGTGTCTGGAATCACCCATGACACCTGTTTAAGTAAAACTCTAAGTGGGGAGGCTACAACCTCGATTAGCATGGGATCACAAAATTTATACCGCGCGCAAACTAGGGGAGCTACCCCCTTCGGCTACAACCGAAACACCCATGCCCCCGGACCAGGGGGCATGCCTACCGGATGCAGCCGGTATCTTCCACCATGGCCTCTCTGTACGGTGTGTGCTAGAAAGGGGTTGACAACTTACTGAACCGTACCCTACCTATGGCAGGGACAAGTGGTAGCACGAAACAAGTATGGGGGTTACTGGAACAAGACTCGATCTATGGTCGAGTCAGGAGGTTTAGGTGTTACCTGCACGATTAGCATAACCAATATGTTTCAACCAACAGCCACAATCACCACTCATCATGTCTCACTATGCCGTACCGGACACACTCATCTCGACGAAGATCGGAGACAAGCTCGTGTCTACCCAAGACAGAGGCTTTCTCGGGTTCCTCCCGGTATGCATGAGAGGCATATGATGGTGACTACTATCCCAAACATATCAAACTCCAACAGCATGAATCATCAATATGTACTCATGAGTTTGAACATATCATCAAAAAAATAACAAAAACTCCGAGACGAGAGGTGTTGTAACCGTATCAAACAACACACGACAATATTATGCTAGGGTTCAGAATGCTTGCCTTCAAGTTGTGGGGAGGCAGGGTGCATTCCGAAACTTTTGAAAGTTTTCTTCTCTCTCCAAAAATCCTATTTAAAATTTTTGAATCAATACATAGCTTCAAAAACAGTACAAAAAAGTTATCTAAATTTTTTTCAAATAAATCTGAAAATAAACTAGACAATATTTGAGAGAGGTAGGAAAAAGAATCAACTCATTTGGAGTTATATTTAAAAAGTTATAGCCAGTCAAAGTTTTGGTCAAATTCTGTTTTTAAAATAAAACAGAAATAAAAGAAAAACGTTTCAAAACTAACCACTTCGAAGGCGTATTCTGGGTTCACGTCTTCACTTATTCCAGCAGGGACGACGCGTGGGTCATTGACAGTGGGTCCAGGGGGGCCACCCGTCAGGTTTGACCGATCTCCTCCGCCTCCTTCCTCCTCTAGCCGTGTGGAGGCGGGGCTCCGGCGATCGTCACCGGCGGTTGGCAGCTCCCCGCGGGCTCTGGAGGGCAGGGATGGATCCGTGGTTCCAGCGCGGTCCTCCCGGTGGTCGTTAGGTAGGTGGGGACGAAGGGAGTCGTCGGCGGTGAGCTTCGCGGCGGAGATAGCTTCGGGCCATTTTGGGGGTTCTGGCCAGGGTGGTGCTCCGTTATAGTTGGGGGTCTGGGCAACTCCGCAAGACGAAGAGGAGTCGGGTGGTGGTGCTCGAAGGGTGGGGGAGGCTCTGTTTGCGACGGTTGGGACCGGAGGACGGTGGCGGACGAATCCGTCGGAGGCGAGGAAGAAGGCCTCCCGCCGTTGCTTGCTGGTCGTGGGGCGCGCTAGAGGGGTGGTACGAGGCTGCCTGCGGGGGCTCGAGTGAGGCCTGGGGCTATATATAGCCGGGGAAGGTCGGTTCCGCCATCGCTGGGGATAAGATCGTCGGCCGACCGCTTCTGTTGCAGCAGAGCGACGTGGCGATGGCCGGAGCAGGGTCAGTGCTAGCGGACGGGCTCGGAGATAAGGACGGCCTGCTCACGAGGGCAGCTGGCGAGGAATTGTGGCTCGAGCGACGCTGTCCGTGGCAGAGGCGCACTGCGGACGCCGGCGTGCCACCAAGGGGGCTCTGACGGCGGCGCTGCAGGGCACCAGGGCAGCTTGGAGCATTCTGGCGAGTGGTCGAGGGCGGGGCGCGGCTCTGCAAGCGAGCAAGGGCCAGGGCGCGGGGTAGCGAACGCGGCGGCTCGGTTGTGCGCGCGCGTGCAAAACGTGCGCTCTAGGCGCGCCCACAGCACGCGCGCGACATGCTCGACAGAATGCCAGGGTGGCCTAGAGTGCTTGAGCGGGGCTGGCAATTAACAGTACTAGGTTAGGGTTAGCAAGAAGGTTAAAGGACATGGGGGTTAGGTCTGGGAACCAAGCTTACAATGCTAACTAAAAACCATGCCAAAACTGGCCATGCACACAAGGTGTTTGACATAATGCTAGAGGCATCTAGGCAGTTCTTGGAGTGGCCAAAATCTCCAGATCAGTGTCTCTTTAGGTGTAGGTGATGGTGGCCAGGTTAGTTTGTCAAACATAGAAACTTGTTAGTGCAAATATTTGAGAAAACCAATTTTGGCAGAAACTAAAGGCTATCATTTCATGGACCAAAAATATTCCAATGGGTTCATGCTCCTGGACTTAAGGGTTTTGTAGGAAGGACTACAAGAGGAAAAAGAATCATGGGTAAAGGAGCAAGTTAAAATATGGTTGCAGTACAAATCATCAAGTTGGACCAGAATGAAAATGAGGTTGATTCACTCAAATTTTTCAAAGGACATAACTGGGTTTTTGCATAAAGATGGATAATATACTCCTACTGACCTCCCCTAATTTTGGTGGAAGTTTTAAAGAAGTATTTAAATAGGTTGTAGTGCAAAAGTGCAACTGGACCAGATTTGAAAACTTGTGGTAAAGCTCAAAATCTCCAATGACTAAGGAATATTTTTGCATAAAAGTGATTTAGGGACATCATATGTCATCCCCAAATTTTGGTGAAAATTTTAGATGCATTTATCAAATGGTTGCAGTGCAAAAGAGGCTCCCAAACTTATGAAAAATCATTTTAAAAGAATAAAGCTCAGGAAAAACAATTATGCAAATAAAACCAATGATTAAGAATTGTTTTATTGAGAGAGTATACAAGTCCAATAATATTTTTGAAAAGTTTCCACTTGGGGTAAAAACTCCTCAATATTAAAGAAAAGGGGTTCTGAAATCAAAAGAAAATCTAGAAAGCAGAATTTTTAAACTCCTGGCAAAATTTTAATAATTCAAAACATGGTTAAATTTTTGGGGTGTTACAAATTCCATACGCAAGAATGCGGATGGCCGCGGTGCATTTCTGGTAAGAGGAGAATCCAAACTTGCCAAGGGCATCCATCTTGCACTCGAAGTATGGGTCATGAGCAACCACTCCCTCTCGGATACGATTGAACACATGCCTTGCCATTCGAAAACGGCGGCAGAATTTATCTGGCTTGAAGAGCGGTTTTTTGGAAAAGTAATCGGCATAGAGCAGGGCGTGGCCTCTCTCCCTATTGCGGTTCAGGTTGGGAGCACGGCCAGGAACTGGCCCCCTGTACCGAGGAAGCTGTCGTTGAATGTGGTCGTGAACGAACAGTGCAACCACCACAAGATCTTCATAATCCGACGATGAATCGTCCGATGAACAAAGGAAGTGGAGGAAGAAAAACTCGTCTCCACTATCCATACCTTTAATGGCAAAATGTCGAACACCTTGCGGTCGTGGTGGCGAAGAGGCCACGATGATCACCTCGACGCAGCAGGGGTGGTTGCCGGCCGGCTACTGGCCGCTCTGGAGCCGTCGGAAGCTGCCGCGGCCGCCGTGGTACGTCGCCGGCGGTCGTGTCTCCTCTGCCATCGGCAAAGACGGCGACGGCCAAACCTCCTCCGATCGACGGCCAAAACTACGGCGAAAGCGCGGGCATGGTGGCGGCCATGTCGAGACGTTGTTTGGTATGGACGGCCGGGGGTTGAGCGGTGAGAAGGCGGTTGGAGAATAGCGACGGCGCCGGCGGTGGGGCGGGGCGGGAGAGAGAGGGTCGAAGCGTTGGGAGCGGAGGGACTGCTAGTGTCCCCAACAGGCGGGCCACGGGGGGGGGGGGGGGACAAGGGTGTGCGTCGCGACCGTCCGCGCGCGTCCATTTCACCCAAACCGAGCGCAATTTTGGACCGGGGATGGGTCGAAAACGGACGAAATCCGGACATTTGTCCGTTTGAGGCCGCGCGTTGGGCCGCGCTATTCGTCTGTTTTACCCCAAACGGACGCACGTGGACAAGATGGGGTCGCGCGGTGAAGTTGGCCTAATGCACTGGGTAAGCTGGGAGAAAATGTGTCTGTCAAAGAGCGAGGGAGGGCTGGGTTTTCTTGATCTCCACTTGCTCAACATGGCGATGCTAGCATGGTAGGGATGGCGCCTATTGCAAGCGCTTGACTCCTTGTGTGCACAAGTGCTCATGGCTTTATATTTCCCAAGTGACCATGTAATGGAGGCGCAACCGAAACAAGGAATGAGCTGTGAGTGAAGTATTCTGCTTGGCCTTAATAAGGTTTTGAAGAAAGGATTGATCTGGCGTGTTGGGGACACGGAGTGGCAAGTGTCCGTCCACCAGTGGGAGAGTAAGAGCATCTTCAGCCGCGCCCCCAACAGGCCCTCCAGGGCGACTTTTCGGCGCTGGCGCCCAAAAAACGGCTCAGCCGCAACTCTAGGGTCTGGTTTTTCACGGGTTTGGGCCGAAATAACAGCCGGCGAACCCGAGCTGAACCCAAGCCCCTGGGGATCGCCTAGGGGCGCCGGCCGAAGCGAAAAGGCGCGTGGGACCGCTCTGTCGGCGAGAGAAGGCCCTTTTTCCCGCCGATCCCATTCTTTTCCCCTTCATTTCCCTCCATTCCCCCCTTCTCCCGCCATTCTCCTCCATCTCCCCTCCATCCGGCCGCCATGCCGCCGAAGAAGTACACCGCCGCTCGCCGAGCTACCGACGCCAACACCACCCAGCCAAAACAGAGGAAGCCGAAGGCGCCGCCGTCCAAGCCCCCGGGCATGACAAACGCCGACTGGAGGGCCGAGGTTCAGCGCCGGGAGGCTGTCACCACCGACCGGCGGAACATGCTCAACGCTAAGAAGGCTCGCGACAAGGCGGCTGCGGTGGCGGCTGCGGCAGCGGCGGAGCAGGCAGAACGCGCGGCTGAGCAAGCAGAGGTGTCTCGCGCGGGGATGATGAATCCGCCCGGCAGCCACGGCCCGCATGTCCCCTGGAGCCAGCAGAGCGTCGGGTCACCGGCAGGCTTCTCGTCGTCGACTCAACCCTGGGGATGCGCACCATCGCCTGGCTACGCCGACGGGTTCACCCTGAACGTCATCTTTCCACATGGCCACCCCGCCCAGCGCACGCCCTCTCCCGCGTTCGTCGGCGTCTAGTACCCCTCCTACACCCGCTCACCGCCGGCTTACGCGTCCTCCCCGACGCCACCTCTGCGTCGTTGCGCGCTGCCCTTCTCGCAAGAATCGTCGTCGCATCTTGGCAACAGAGGCCGACATGGACGACATCATCGCGCCCGGCTCGGCCGCCGCCGCCTCCCCCGGGTTCTACGCCCAAGAAGATATAGTCAATCTCGATGGCGGCATGGACGACGGGCTCGACTACAGCGAGGAGGAGCCAGAGGAGGAGGAGGAGGAGCCGGTGCCTGCTCCGGCGACGAAAGGGAAAAAGCAGAGGAGGCGGGCGGCCAGGACCGGCGAGCCGCCTGTCAAGTGGGCGGCCAAAGAAGATGAGCGCCGAAGTGTGGAAGATGGTCTGCTCGACCCGACTACCGGCACGAACCAGACCGCTGATACGTACTGGGAGCGCATCAAGGCGGACTTCGATGAGCACAAGTTGGTCGACCTGTACTTCTCCGGCGTCCACATGGACCGCGGCTCCAAGGCCATGTCCAACCATTGGGCGCTCATCCAAACGGCGTGCAACAAATGGCATGGGATTGTCGAGGAGATCGCGGCTCGCCCGGAGAGCGGCGCCAGCTACGAGAGTCAGGTATGACGCCGCCGGTCTCGCGCCATTTTTTCGTCCTGTGCATCGCCGGCCTCACCTGTTCCTTGGCGCAGATGGTTCGGATGTTCGCCATGTATCACAAGGACAGCAACTCCGACCAAGATTTCAAGTACCTCCACGTGTTCTCCCGGATCGAGAAGTGCGAGAAATGGGCGGATGTGCGGCGCACCCTCGCCAAGGCCAAGGAGATGTACAAGCCGGATGCGCCCACGCCCGGCGCGGCAGAAGGGCGCCCAGACGACAACAAAGGAGCCAAGGCGGCGAAGGTCGCGGCGCCGACTACGGCGCGTCTGCATGAGTCCATCGAACACTGCACCGCCGACGCCACGACCCGCGCAGCCCAGAGGAAAGAGAAAACCATGGCTCGATGGTCGGCGTTGATGGCGAACAGCGCCGTCAAGCTCGACCTACTCCGGACCAATGTCGCCGCGAAGAAGAGGAACACCGACCTGGCATTCCTGATGAGGGGGGGGGGGGAGGGCATGGCGGCGATGGACAAGCAGGTTAAGGCGTGGTTCATGGTAGAGCGTGGCCTCATCCTGAACCAGATCCCGTCGACGACGGCGGCAACTCCCACGCCGACCACGCCAAGCCCAAGCGACGCCTCCACGACGCCCAGCACAGAAGCCGCGCCGACGCCGACCAGCGCCTCCATGACGCCCAACACAAAAGTCGCGCCGACGCCGACCAGCCCTTTGATGCATCGTCTACGCGTCCTTTTTTTTAACGCCGAACTTTAAGTTATTTGATCACCAACCTGTGGCATGATGATCACCGGACTTTGTGGCGCTGATTGCGAGACTTGAGGCATTTTTTGATAGCGGGAAATGTCACGTTTGAATTTAAACGGCTTAGGGCCGGCCCCTAGGGCGTGACCGAGACCTAGTTCGCCCCTAGTGCCTAAAAAACGCCAGGCGATGGCCCGAAAACACGGACGCGGCGTTTTCCCAGCGATGGCGACGTAGTTTTTGGTGTGGCAGGATCGATCCCAGAAGCTGCAGACGCCTTGCATGCTGATTAAACAATTGCCCTCCGTGAAGCTTGCAGACCATCATGGCATTGAGAAGTTTTCCAGGGACATCAAATTCCTTCAGGGGACACGATTTATCCAGTATATAAAGTGTCCAGTATCGGCCCAGAGCATGTAACAAGCCTGCTCATTTTCAAGCAGCTTTGGATGTGGGTAAAGTGGCCGATGACCATCATGTATGGGTCCGTTGATGTAGCAAGTGCTGTGGCCAGTGATATTGCTGTGTCCTAATGGAATAAGTTTATCAGGAGTTTGAAAACCACAAACTGGCCTTACAGAGCTATCAAGGATCAGTCGAAGTGTACATTCAGAAAACGGTCTGCACCTTCACAGCTCAGGAATTACAAATTTCTACTTATGATTTGCAATACAACATAACATTAGTGTGGCGGTAATTTTACTTGATCAACGGCACAATCTCATTGAAATCTTGGTCTTTTTGCTGGCCCTTGATCAATGATGGGGTCAATTGCAGGAGGCAATGCCTCCGAGGCCAACAGATCATCTGGCCCTTTCTCTTGTTCTGATGGGACATAACCATCCGGAAAGGGTGGAGGGGGAGGAGCAGGAGGCAGCTGCGACAAAGATGTCAGAAGTCTGGAGCAATTAGCAAATGGTTGACAAGGCAGGTCCATGAACACACTTGGGAGTAAGGTACAACAGCAGAACTCGTATAAGGTGCATCAGACACAACTTTCTTGGGGACACATAATGTGCATCAGTACATATCATGTGCCTAGTGCACCTTATGTCTCCCCAATTTGCTTTGTGTAACGGCCACCATCATGTACCAAGTAACAGGAAATACGTTTTGCTATCTAAAAATGATGTTACCTTCCGTTGCAAAGACATGAGGATGTGATCCACTCGTTTCAACTCCTTCAAGTCAATTGTTTCCTTCTGGGCCTTTGATTCAGAAGCTGCCGCATCAGCCTCTGTTTCCGCTGTAAATAACAAGACAAAAGTTCCAGTTATGCTACTTTTGTTTTGCAACTTGCAGTAAATAAAAAAAATTGTAACATAAACAGAAGGAACATGTAAGCTGTGAAGTACAGCTGCGGCAAGGAACCAATTTCCTGCAGGTGATCTTGCATGAACAACGCCAAAGTGCTAACTATCATTATTACAGATTATCAAAATCCGAGGGAAGTAGTAGTTTAATCAACAATCTGTACTGCTAAATACACTCGAAAAAATCTGTAATGCTAAATTTTATTTGTTTCAAACAGTGTGTCGGTTCACATGGACTCAAACTTTATCTGGTAACTTCCAACCTACAAACAAAAACAAATTTCTTTGAACAGTTAAGCATATAAACTCCAATAACATAGAGAGAAATAGAGATAAGAAAACTGACGACAAAAAAAATAATGAATTATCTCTACTACATTAAAGGGGAGTTTGTTGGTTTCGCTTCCACCCCTCCCACCGGGTTTTTTCAAAACCATGCGATAACCCCCATTAAGTTTTTTTCTTTTCAAACTGACCCCCACCTCCTTGTTTCTGGGAAAAGAAATCTCGTGCAAAACAATCAACATAAATCAAATAAATCGCCAATAGCAAGAAATCTCTTACAAGCAAGCAACAAAATCAACTCATGTAGTTGTACGTACACAATCCCAATCACATCATATCTTTGCTTACCTTTGCCGATGGATTCCATCCGCACAGCATATCTAATCTCAATCCAATCAAAAATTTCCTACGTTGAACCACTAGAATAAAGTTGCCCCTGTTGCAACGACGGGCATTTAGCTAGTATTCCATTTAATTCTTGGAGCTTTACTCTTAGAAAACCAAAAAATTGCCTACATATAATTTTTACCTGCAGAACTCATAATTTTGCAAAATCTACGACTAAAAGTTGCAAAACCTATGCACAAAATCTCGTTCCGTTCATAATAATAATAAATCGGCCATTTAACCCAAATTTCTGCCTTTGTGCCGCCGCCCACTGCTGGCTGCAAAAACACCAGCTATAGCCGCACATGCCATAGCATAATAAACGGCTGTCACACACTGATCAGTGCCCAGTGCAGTTGGCGAACCATATTATAGAAACCAGATTCCCCAGAATTATGGATCCTGCTGGTACCAGGATTTCAGAAATTGGTAGGTTTTGGAGAATAACAGCGGTTTAATCAAGGCTAGAAACTGAAGCTTGACCGAAGAACATAACAGAAATGAACTTTATTACTGAGTAAATAGAGCTTCAGAAAATCTGAACCCCTAGCCCAGTCAAAACAGAGTAAGCAATCTTTGAAGAGAGAGGGTAAAATGGCTATTCAAAATTAGTTTAACCATGGAAATCTGTCAAGAAACAAAAAAGGAACTTGGATTTTTTTTTTCTTTCACAAAGGAGTAAGGAATTAAATTCGGGACCGCTGAAAAGAAGATAGAGATGACTTTAGAGTTACCATCTTTTAGGCGGACCTGCTGATTCTGAAACTTTGCTGCTAGGTATAAATCTCAATTCTCTAGAAAATGAATATGGTTTACTTTTTTGTGAACCTAATAACGAGCCAATTACTGCATTATCCTGACCAAATGTACCACTGCTTGCCAGTTTCATTCTTCCAGTCACAAACTACAATGCATAAAATCAGCTGGATGTTCAATACAAGTATATATTTCGCAGGCAATACAACAACTGGCCAAAACTACATCATGCATAAGTGATGTTTATTCAAGTAAGAAAAAAGGTAGAAGAAGAGGTAAGAAGTAGATAAAATGTGAAGACCATACCATTACCAATCTTCTCCAATTTTGAGCATGCCGTTGAAAATGCTTTTGATATGTGATGCATAGCCCTACTCTGAAATGTTACAGGACCAGACAAGGGGGAAATTTAATCAATCTAACACTCTGCAACTCAGCGACTGGCAAAATCACTGAAAAATTGTGCAAATGAAATAGCTCAACAATATATCACATTGCCATCGTTGTCAGTGAGTGAACTACAGAACCTCACTGCAGAATTTCTGGAAAAAAATAGAATAAAAGGCTCTGGAGCTTTACTATGCGGGAGGCGAAAACGCTGCCAAGCAGCGGCGCCTGGTAGATGGAACCGTCGAGGATGTAGTAGGCGAGCAGGGGGTCAGACTTCTCGGAGTTCGTCCTCTTCTGCTTGCGCATCACGAACAGGTGCGGCTCCATCACTTCGCTCAGCACGTACTCCAACCCGGTCATCTTCCTGCAACCACCACAAGGAACGGAGCAACGCTAGTGAACCTCGGTACCAGCGAATTGGGCAGCGAGAGAGGAGGAGTGGCGGGGGGGAGCTAGGGTTTTACGTGAGCTGGGACATGTCGAGGGGGTGGATTTGGCGCGAGCGGAGGGACTCGTTGTTGCAGGTGATGTCGTAGAAGGGGGAGAGGGCGAAGTAGTCGAAGACGAGGTTGCGGTCCAGCGGGTAGGTGTTGAGCCACAGCTGGTCGCGGAAGCAGATCCCCGTCATGTCCGTCCCCGGCGGGGGCGGGAGTGCCGCCGGGCCGTCGGCCGGCGGCGGTGGGGGGAGCGGCGTCGCCGACATCGCCGGGCAACAGAATCCCCAAGCGGCACCGCCGAACTGCAGTTATGCGAAGATGCTGCGGGATCTGGGTCGCTGGCTCGCCGCTGCTGTGTGCCGCTAGGGTCGTGCCGTCGTGGGTCGGCTTTGGACGACTCGCCGAGTCGCCGCGCTGCTGTGTGGGTGGCGGCTGATGCGCGTGCCGGTGGCCGGTGGCCGGCACCGCGGCGGACGGCGGCTGTTGTGACGGTGCCCGGTGGCGGCTGCTCCGCTGCTGAGCGCTGCGTCGCTGCGTGTCGTGAGCTTGGGCTATGGGCTGCTGCCTTGCTGTCGGGGTGTGGGCTGGGCCTAGGTATAATTTCCCTTCTCCAGCGCTGGGCGGGCCACGGCCCAGGTTGGCCCTCACTTTACGATTGTCTACCACACATGCCTCCGACAATCTGACCCTACCCCTTCTTCTCAAAAAAAAAAAATCTGACCCTACCCAAAACCCTCTCACCACCCGCGCCCTTTCCCGCCCAAAGCAGTCAGCGTCACTCCAAAGTGCCAGCGCCACATTCGGCCCAGAGCGGAGGTGACCTCTCATCGGAGCCAGCATTAAAGCGGTGCGCAGGCCGAGAGCGTCGCCCGCACCGCATCCTGGTGCACATGCCTTTTCCGCGTTCAAATGATAAACCGTTCGTCCGCCTCCCTCCGTTAATCATGTTCGTAGCCGAGAAACCTAGTCCAACGCCGCTCATTCGTCCGTCTACCGATCACTATTAACCACCTCGCCACCTGGTCTACCATCTGCCTGTTATTTAAACGCCCGCATCCAACCTCCGCCGTTCCCTGCCTCCTCTCGATACCACACCCAACATGGCCTCCTCGAGCTCTGAATCCCTGCTTGCGGGACAGCCTCTCGTCTGAATTAAAGAAGGAAATAGCCGCCACTGTGGTCGACAAGCGGATGAGCTCTCCAGTGGCCAGCGCTGCGGGCGATCCGGCGCCACCGTCCTCGTTGTCCCATGTCGGCATCGCCATGGGCGAGGTGCAGGCTCACTACACCGACATGGTGTTGGAAGAACGGGAGGCCACGTTCGGCAAGCGTAGGCCCACCAGCCTTACAACTTTCACCTTCTCCGCGAGCACAAGCGCACGGAGGAGCAACTCACCGCCGCCACGGGCATCGCGGCAGCTGTAGACGTGGACAAGCAGGAGGCTATGCTCCTATCCTACCACCGCGCCCATGACATCCGTCGTGAGAGCTTGCGGTCCCATGTCCTGCAGGCTGAGAAAGAAGCCACATTCCAAGAGATCGACGAGGAAGCGAATGAAGTATACAACAAGGACGAGGACGACGTCGCCAGCTCCGCATAGACCGCGTCCTCTGCCACGACGATGAAGCAGGCACATCCGTGGGCGCCGCCGGCAACGAGGAAGTGTAGAGCATGAAAGGCCGACGGCGCTTGGGTCCCACGAAGTCCACCACTTTTCCCCTTCTACTGAAGCTAAGCTTTGGCAGGCTCATCGTCATCGTTCGATTAGCCACTTGCCAGCTTCGCGGAGGCTGAGCATCATTTTCCGGGGCTCACGGTCGTCCGACGAGTTGGTAGACATGCGAAGCGCGTGGGGGCAATCATCAGACTAGTGTTTAGTCCAAATATATCGAAAATGAAATGCATGTGCTCCGATTTGGATGAAAATCAGCCGTTTAAAAAAGAACATCCAGGTTTTAATTAAATGCATCCGTTTTGTTCAAATTTGCATCAAATTTGTTTAGTTCCGTTAAATTCCATTCGAAATATCTTCGGAAATTTGCGGCTGTGGTTGGATGGCTGGCTCCCGTATGAGTGTCTGGACCCCCATAGCCGGCTCTTGCATCAGTATCTATGGACATTTGTAGGCCTTTTTAGATATCCACAAATTTAAAAATTGTTCCCTCATTTAAAAAATCCTAAATTTAAAAAAAATGTTCATGAAATTAGAAATCTAAGAGTAAAAAGAATAAGGAACCAAAAATAAAAAGATAGAAAAAATAAAACCAAAGGTTCTAGAACCTTCCAAAATCGGCGTGAAGGAAAACAAAGAAATGGGCGGCTAACAGCTCTCATTGGGCGCGGGTTTGCCTCGTACTATTGCCCATGTTAAGGGAATAGGATCCCGAATATCCGTTGGTGCTCCTGAAAGCACGCGCTCCTGTGCGTGAAAATATTTTTTTAAAATGTCAAGAAAAATCCAACAAAAAATCTATGTGGTTCTTTGTCATATTCAAATGCTACATACAAATTTGTAGGAAAAAAACATTTTGGTCTAAAAATAAACCGCTACGCGTCCGCCGGCGTATTTGTTAGAATCATCCCCCGTCCGGAGAGCCGTTGGATTAGCCACCTAACAGCCGTCGGATGCAACCACCGCCCGCAACTGACCAGATCGTTATTTCCTGCAACATCCGCTCTGTTTCAGAAACAGAATCCCCTGTCCACCGTCCACCAGCCAGAGCTCCGCCCCAGCGCGGCAGCAGTCGCCACCACCGCAAAAATTGCTGTCGCCGGTGCGCGGGGGCACCTAGTCCTTCAGCGCAAAATTCCTGCAACAACATGGCGCACCACATCGCGCGGCAGATGCTGGGATCCGACACAGATCGAGCTCGCTGGGGGCCGCCTCTTGGAGAACAGCCGCAACCATCGTTCTCAGCTCCTACCACGGCCGCGGGGCTTCCTCCGCGAGCTGGAGTATCATCCTGGTTCACGAACCCTCCAGTTGTGTTTCCTGAAACAACTTCTACCAGATCAAATCACAGCAGCTGGGTGAGTTTCCTAACTCTGAAAAAACATGAACACTTGCGTGTCTCTGAAACTCATGGAAAACCCTATGTATCAGAAACATTGGTAGAATTTCCTATTTGTTTTATGTGTGTGGCAGCTAGAAAATTCAGATTTGTTTCATGTGTGTGGTGGAACCAAGGCAAATGCCCACACACATCTATGTGAGTTTCCTGAAACTCATGTGTGCTTGCTCTATCTCTGCAAAAACATGATCCTCTCTGTTAGTGGTTATTTATCAACCTATGATACAATTTTGAATGTGTGTGCTTGTGTGAGAAAAGGCCATTGACTGTAAATTTGTGTGCAAATGAAGCTGAAATACAATTGATACATGTATCTGTGTACCTGAATTTCTGAAACAACAAATAGAATTGTTTATAGCAACTATAGGAAAAAATACTTTCAACCAAGACCTCTCTATTTACATGAAAAACATGTGACTTATTTCAGGGAGCTGGTGCTGAAGGGGAAGAGAGCTATGTCCAAGACAACTTTTCTGTCGATAATCATGAAGATTCAGAGGGATTGTTGCGTGCTAATGATGTGATGCAAGATGATTCAGATGATGGAGATGTTTCATCACAGCCATTATCGCCCTATGTTGGCATGGTGTTTGACACATTTAAGGATGCCCAGAAATTCTACAATGACTATGCCTTCAAGTTGGGATTCGGCACACATATATCTTCTACAAAGTACAGCCAAAAGAGAGGACAGAAGCAAGAGGATGCAATAATGATCAAGAGGGTCTTTGGGTGTGTGCACGCTAGAAAGCCCGATAAACCGGAAACAAGTAGCACCTCAGAGAGCATTGCGACAGAAATAAGCAACTCCAGCAGGCGCCCTAGTGCTGAAATGGATGTGACAAGAACGCGTCAAAAAAACAGGATTCTCCGTCATGATTGTAAGGCACACATGATTGTTGGGCTTAGGGATGGGAGATTGACAGTCACTTGCTTTGTTGCAGAGCATACACATCCACTGATGTAGCAACCAGAGCGTGTTAGATACTACCGCTCGCACCGCAAAATACCTGCTGAAGATTATGAACTCTTGTTGACGTTGCATGATATTAACCTGTCAAATTCAGATTGCATGAGTTTGCTTGGCAGGATACATGGAGGTGACCCTAGGATACTGCCGTACGTGAAGAGGGATGTTGCGAATGAACGTGCAAAGCTTCGGGAAGCGATAACACAACAGGACATGGATATGACAGTGAAGTACTTTGAGAGGAGGAAGGCTGAGAATCCAGAGTTTTTCTTTGCGAAGAAAAAAGATCCAGCCACGAACTCTGTCACTGCATTGTTTTGGGTTGATGGGAGGACAAGGTCGCTGTACCCAAAATATAAAGATTGCGTGTTCTTTGACACAACCTTCTGCACTAACAGATACAACATGCCCTTTGGTCCTATAGTTGGTATCAACAATCACCTCCAAACCATTTCACTCGGGTGTGCTTTGTTGCCGGATGAGACTATTGAAACGTTCAAGTGGGTCTTTGAGCAATGGATGGTTGCAATGGACAATGAGCATCCAAAGAACATAATGACTGACCAAGACCAAGCAATGGCAACAGCTATAGAGCATGTGCTCCCATATACTTGCCATAGGTGTTGCAAGTTTCATGTGTTTAGCAACGCGCGTTCTAAGTTGGGGAGGCTGCTGAGCAGAAATGAGGCGTTTGCAGATGTGTTTTACACTTGTATCAACAACTCTGAAACGGTTGAAGAATTTGAGGAAACATGGCAGCACATGTTGGAGTGTTTCGAAGTTGCTGAAAACAAACACTTGAAGAACATGTGGCGAACAAGGCATATGTGGGCTCCAGCGTATTTCAAGAACAATTTCTTCCCGTTCACAAGCACGACAGGCGGGTCCGAGGGGCTGAACTCATATTTCAAGACAATGATTCGTCCAGCTGATTCTGTATGGAGGTTTGTGCAACAGTATGAACTGTGCCAGGAAACTGTGCTTGATCGCGAGGACAATGCTGGGTTCACTGGTGAAACGACTGCTCCTCCAATATACTCTCGGTAGGCCAGCTTCACTATACCAAAGCAAAAATCCAAAAAAAATGTTTTTTCATGCTTTGTTTTGAGAACTTTGCTTCCTTTTGTGATGTTTCAGATACAACATTGAGCGCCAAGCTGCTGATTACTACACACGCAACATCTTTGGCAAGTTCCAGAAACAAGTGACTGCGTCTACGGGCTACATTATCAACCAAGACGCTGAGTACCAAGGGCGAGGCCTCATGTTCAATCTAACATCAAGCTTATATGAGAACCCAAAGCTCTTCTCTGTGCGTGTTATGATGGATGAAGGGGTGTTCCAATGTAGTTGCCACTACTTTGAGATGAATGGCCTGGTTTGCGCCCACATAATAAGGGTGATGGTGCACCTCAATGTGCAAGTTATTCCACAACAATACTTGTTGGAAAGGTGGTCTGAAGCAGCAACAACAAGCATGGCCAGAACTGGGCGATTGCTGGAATTTGGGCACCCCTCGACAAACACGCTCAAATACAACTCCTTGTGCCGAAGGTTGGCATGGCTCGCCTCTGATGCATGTTGCAATGATGATGCATACAAGATATTATATGAAGCAATAAAAGTTCTTGAGCCTGCCATTGCTGCGGCGAAAAGAGGGGTACTGCCAGAACAACAAGCAACGCAGCACAGTGAACCCCCAACGCAACCTACTCCTACAATGGGAGCGTTGAATGATGGCCTACCACAGCCTCAAAGCACAGAGATGCTACGAAACCCAGCTCGTTTCCCAAAGAAAGGTCGGCCAACTGAAAGAGAGAAGAGGAAGAAGACTCTGGTGGAGCAGCTAGATGATAAGCAGAAGAAGAAGTCAAAACAAGAAGAGAAGAAGCCAATGGCAGAAGTGAAGCCAAAATCTGAAAAAAGAAGTATTCGCTGCAAGTTCTGCAAAGAAGAAGGTCACAACGTGCAGACATGTGGACCACTAAAAGCTGCAACAGAGGCGGCGACAACACCGCCTACATGTCAATTCTGCTCCGAGGTGGGGCATACTGTAACAACTTGTGCATACTGGAGAGCCATGATGACAAATGATCCAAGAAATGCCCAAGCAACGCGACTCAACCTCTAGGAAGAAAAAAATGAGAGAAAAGACTTGGGAAAGTTCTTGGTCCTGTTGAAGGATGTTTTGCATTTTCTTTTCAGACTCACTACATGTGCTTCAGCAAAAAACACATAAAAATACTCTTTTTTGCAACCTTGATGATGTATGATGTATTCAGGTTCTATTCCAATTTGAGACATACAAAAAGATAGCTCACATTTTTGTTACAAGATATGTTATATGTGTCCTGGAATTGAGACATACAAGGTATCTCTCACTTTGTGCCGTAGTTTTGAGGTCTTTTCCATATTTCCAGTAATGATTTCTTTCGTGAATGTACCATTTGTATATACATGAATGTACCATTTGTTTCAAGTTGCGACATCATGTTTCCGGTGCTTGCAAAAAAAAGCTATTGTATACATGGATGCTTGTACATGGCCTGTGTTGTTATGGGGTAGGACACCTTATTTCAGAAAACCAGTAAGCAAAAAAAAACTGCAACATGGATAGTTCACATATCTGCATGGATAGTTCAGAAACCCTAGTCATTCTCATTCATCTCTGCATCCATCCCTAGTTCACATTGATAGCACTCAAGTTTACACTGACAGCAGAACATGGGTGATGCTCCAATATTTCAAAATAAAAAAGAGGAAAAAAAGGGACATGCCCCAGCATGATACATGCTCCAGCTTGGGTTCCACAAAAGATAGAGTAGATGGTTAACAGCATCTTGTTGTTTCTGGTTACACAAAAAAGGATGTAGCGCATACATTTGTCCATAAAAAAAGCAGCCTAAAACTATCTAGGAAATACTTTGCTCTGATTGACATCTTCTACGAGCTACTCAGCAGTTTCTGGAACTCTTCGGCTGAGTTGAGTGTGTTTTGAGGGTGCTTAAAAAGCTTCGCTGCAACAAATGATCGGAATTTGAGCAATGACCTCGTGTCCCGGGCATACAACAAGGGAGCTTTGTAAGTTAGTTAGGAGAAAAATTCAAAAAACATGATTACCATTAGAAAAGTGGCAAAAAATGGAAACAACAAGTGCTTCGGAAACAACAAGTTATTTAGCTAGTAGTGTTGCATAGCAAAAAGGGCATACCGCGCTGAATGGTCTCATCCCCCTGCCAGTTAGATTCTCCATGTATAGAATAGCAAACAACCCACAATCAAACCTATCAAAAAATAAAAATAAAAACAAGTCACAAATACATATAAAATTTGCTCACTTGACAACAAAACATAAAAAAGTTGTGGATGGACACATGAAAAAAAGGAAAATGGTCAGAGAACAATACGTTGTTGACTACTGCGGATACCCATTCGGGCTGACACGACCAAACTTGTCAAAGTCAAGGTTCCATGGGTTTTTCTCTCTGACCAAAGTCTTGAAGTTGGCTATCTACAAAATTTGATGTTGCGAAAAGATGGATTACACAGTTGAATCTTGTATGATTGGTACCACAAGAACACAATTTATATATAGAAAAAATGAAAAAAGAGAAAGGAAAGAGGTGTAGCGTCCATACCAGATTGCAACATGGCTTCTCGAGGATGCTGACATAGTCAGGTCATCACCCCTTGAGTCAAAGATGTTGAATTGTTTGTGCATCAAGTTTGCAACCACAACTGCCCAGTGTCCGTCCTTGACAATGGTGAAGAACAACTTAAGAAATAAACAAATAACATCAGAAAAAACAGAGCATGTTGCGCTAGGATAGCTTTGATGCAAGAACAAAATTTTCTTACTTGATCAGATTTCATGATGTTGTTTCTTTCACAGGCCCTCTCAAGATCTTTGCTGCAAGAACGTGTCTGAAATGAGCTTGGGTCCACGGCAAGCTTGGACTGATGCAAAGAAGAAGGTAGTGATTAGAAAGATATGGAAGTTGTGGGCAGAAACTCTATGGTGAAAAAATAAAAAATGGGTAGTTGACTCACGGCTGTATGCGGTGAGAACGCAAACTTCCTAGGTTTGCTTTTGCTATACATGTGCTCAATGTTGAAGCTTTCAACATAAAGTGACATGACCTCATTGTTCAAATGAGCTCGCTTTTTTAGCCCGCTGCTGAAATGCTTGAACGAAACATCAAACCCACCTATCCTAATGAATGGAGGTCTGCATGTTGAAAAAAAACAGTGGCTCGGGTTAGTGGCAAACAAGATGGATGCAACGAACAAATCATCAGCAAAAAAACGGCTAAAACACACTTACAAGGGCTCGCCTTCAGGAGGGCCCTTTATATGGTAATTTGTGCAACAGTACTACTTGTATATGGCTGTTGGGGAACGTAGTAATTTCAAAATTTTCCTACGCACACACAAGATCATGGTGATGCATAGCAACGAGAAGAGGAGTGTATCTTCATACCCTTGAAGATCGCTAAGCGGAAGCGTTTATCAACGCGGTTGATGTAGTCGTACGTCTTCACGATCCGACCGATCCAAGTACCGAACGCACGGCACCTCCGAGTTCTGCACACGTTCAGCTCGATGACGTCCTCGCCTTCTCGATCCAGCAAGAAGGGCGAAGTAGTAGATGAGTTCCGGCAGCACGACGGCGTGGTGACAGTGTTGGTGAAGAACAATCTCCGCAGGGCTTCGCCTAAGCACTGCGGAAACTATGACGGAGGATGAACTAGAGGGGACGGGGTTGCTGGCACACGGCTTGGTGTTTCTTGATGTGTCTTTGGTGCTAGCCCTGCCCCTCTATTTATATGTTGAGCCTTGGGGTCGAAACTTGGAGTAAAAGCCTCCACAAAGTCGGTTTCACCCGAAAGGCAAGAGTCCTTCTCGGACTCCAGGGCCAGACGCCAGGGTTCCCGGCGTCTGGACCCAGACGCCAGGGACCCTGGCGTCTTGCCCCTGGACTCCGCAAAACTTCCTTTTGCGCTTTCCAAAAACCTTGTGGGCTTTCCCCTTTGGCCCAAATAACGTGTTCTCGTACCCAAACATTTCGGGAAACATCCGGAACCCCTTCCGGTGAATTCCGGAACTCTTCCGGAGATCAAACACTATTATCCCATATATCAAACTTTATCTCCGGACCATTCCGGAGTTCCTCGTCATGTCCATGATCTCATTCGCGACTCCGAACAACATTCGGTTACCAACATACATAACTCATATAATACTATATCGTCAACGAAACGTTAAGCGTGCGGACCCTACGGGTTCGAGAACTATGTAGTCATGACCTAGAACTTGTTTCCGGTCAATAACCAACAGCGGGACCTGGATGCCCATATTGGCTCCCACATATTCTACGAAGATCTTTATCGGTCAAACCGCATAACAACATACATTGTTCCCTTTGTCATCGGTATGTTACTTGCCCGAGATTTGATCGTCGGTATCCAATACCTAGTTCAATCTCGTTACCGGTAAGTCTCTTTACTCGTTATGTAATACATCATTCCGTAACTAATTCATTAGCTACATTGCTTGCAAGGCTTATAGTGATGTGCATTACCGAGAGGGCCCAGAGATACCTCTCCGACCATCAGAGTGACAAAACCTAATCTCGAAATACGCCAACCCAACATGTACCTTTGGATACACCTGTAGTACTCCTTTATAATCACCCAGTTACGTTGTGACGTTTGGTAGCACCCAAAGTGTTCCTCCGGTAAACGGGAGTTGCATAATCTCATAGTTATAGGAACATGTATAAGGCATGAAGAAAGCAATAGCAACATACTAAACGATCAAGTGCTAGGCTAACGGAATGGGTCATGTCAATCACATCATTCTCCTAATGATGTGATCCCATTAATCAAATGACAACACATGTCTATGGTTAGAAAACATAACCATCTTTGATTAATGAGCTAGTCAAGTAGAGGCATACTAGTGACTATATGTTTGTCTATGTATTCACACATGTATCATGTTTCCGGTTAATACAATTCTAGCATGAATAATAAACATTTATCATGAAATAAGGAAATAAATAATAACTTTATTATTGCCTCTAGGGCATATTTCCTTCAGTCTCCCACTTGCACTAGAGTCAATAATCTAGTTCACATTGCTATGTGATTTAACACCAATATTCACATCTGCATGTGATTAATACCCATAGTTCACATCATCATGTGATCAACACCCAATGGGTTTACTAGAGTCAATAATCTAGTTCACATCGCTATGTGATTAACACCCAAAAGAGTACTAAGGTATGATCATGTTTTGCTCGTGAGAGAAGCTTAGTCAACGGGTCTGTCATATTCAGAGCTGTATGTATTTCGCAAATATTCTATGTCCACGATGCTCTGCATGGAGCTACTCTAGCTAATTGCTCCCACTTTCAATATGTATCCAGATTGAGACTTAGAGTCATCTGGATTGGTGTAAAAGCTTGCATCGTTGTAACTTTTACGACGGGCTCTTTTATCACCTCCATAATCGAGAAACATCTCCTTAGTCCTCACTAAGGATATTCTTGACCCATGTCCAGTGATCTACTTATTAGATCAAAATTGTATTCCTTTGCCAAACACAGAGCAAGGTATACAATAGGTCTGGTTCACAGCATAGCATACTTTATAGAACCTATGACTGAGGCATAGGGAATGACTTTTCATTCTCTTTCTATTTTCTGCAATGGTCAGGTCTTGAGTCTTACTCAACTTCACACCTTGTAACACAGGCAATAACTCCTTCTTTGACTGTTCCATTTTGAACTAGTTCAAAAATTTATCAAGGTATGTACTCATTGAAAAATCTTATCGAGCGTCTTGATCTATCTATATAGATCTTGATGCTCAATGTGTAAGCAGCTTCACCGAGGTCTTGCTTTGAAAAACTCTTATTCAAGTATCCTTTCATGCTATCCAGAATTTCCATATCATTTCCAATTAACAATATGTCATGCACATATAATATTAGAAATGCTACAGAGCTTCCACTCACTTTCTTGTAAATACAGGCTTCTTCAAAAGTCTGTATAAAACCATATGCTTTGATCAACTCATCAAAGCATATATTCCAACTCCGAGATGCTTGCACCAGTCCATTGATGGATTGCTGGAGCTTGCACACTTTGTTAGCATCTTTAGGATTGACAAAAACTTTCTTGTTGCATCATATACAACTCGTCTTTAATAAATCCATGAAGGAATGTAGTTTTGACATCCATTTGCCAGATTTCATAAAATGTGGCAATTGCTAACATGATTCAGACAGACTTAAGCTTAGATACGAGTGAGAAAATCTCATCGTATTCAACACCTTGAACTTGTTGAAAACATTTCGCAACAAGTCGAGCTTAGTAGATAGTAACACTACTATCAATGTCCGTCTTCCTCTTGAAGATCCATTTATTTAACATGGCTTGCTGATCATCGAGCAAGTCAATCAAAGTCCATACTTTGTTCTCATACATGGATCATATCTCAGATTTTATGGCCTCAAGCCATTTCGTGGAATCTGGGCTCATCATTGCTTCCTCATAGTTCGTAGGTTCATCATGGTCTAGTAACATGACTTCCAGAACAGGATTACCGTACCACTCTGGTGCGGATCTTACTCTGGAAGACCTACGAGGTTCTGTAGTAACTTAATCTGAAGTTTCATGATCATCATCATTAACTTCCTCACTAATTGGTGTAGTAGTCACAGGAACAGATTTCTGTGATGAACTACTTTCCAATAAGGGAGCAGGTACAGTTATCTCATCAAGTTCTACTTTCCTCCCACTCACTTCTTTCGAGAGAAACTTTTTCTCTAGAAACGATCCATTCTTGGCAACGAATGTTTTCCTTCGGATCTGTGATAGAAGGTGTACCCAACAGTTTCCTTTGGGTATTCTATGAAGACCCACTTCTCCGATTTGCGTTCGAGCTTATGAAGTTGAAAACCTTTTTCATATAAGCATCACAACTCCAAACTTTAAGAAACGACAGCTTAGGTTTACTGCTAAACCATAGTTCATACGGTGTCGTCTCAACGGATTTAGATGGTGCCCTATTAAACGTGAATGCAGCTGTCTCTAATGCATAACCCCAAAATGATAGTGGTAAACTGATAAGAGATATCATAGATCGCACCATATCTAGTAAAGTACGATTACGACTTTCGGACACACCATTACATTGTGGTATTCCAGGTGGCGTGAGTTTGTGAAACTATTCAACATTGTTTTAATTGAAGACCAAACTCGTAACTCAAATATTCATCTCCACGATCAGATCGCAGAAACTTTATTTTCTTGTTACGATGATTTGCCACTTCACTCTGAAATTCTTTGAACCTTTCAACTATGTCAGACTTATGTTTCATCAAGTAGATATACCCATATCTGCTCAAATCATTTTGTGAAGGTCAGAAAATAACGATACTTGCCACGAGCATCAACACTCATTGGATCGCATACATCAGTATGTATTATTTCCAATAAGTCAGTAGCTGGTTCCATTGTTTCGGAGAACGGAGTTTTAGTCATCTTGCCCAAAAGGCACGGTTCGCAAGCATCAAATGATTCATAACCAAGTGATTCCGAAAATCCATCTTTATGGAGTTTCTTCATGCGCTTTACACCGATATGACCCAAACGGCAGTGCCACAAATAAGTTGCACTTATCATTATCAACTTTGCATCTTTTGGCATCAATATTATGAATATGTGTATCACTATGATCGAGATCCAACAAACTATTTTCATTGGGTGTCTGACCATCAAAGGTTTTATTCATTTAAACAGAACAACAATTATTCTCTGATTTTAAATGAATAACCGTATTGCAATAAACATGATCAAATCATATTCATGCTCAACGCAAACACCAAATAACATTTATTTAGGTTCAACACTAATCTCGAAAGTATAGGGAGTGTGCGATGATGATCATATCAATCTTGGAACCACTTCCAACATACATCGTCACTTCACCCTCAACTAGTTTCTGTTTATTCTGTAACTCCTGTTTCGAGTTACTAATCTTAGCAACCGAACAAGTATCAAATACTCAGGGGTTACTATAAACACTAGTAAGGTACACATCAATAACATGTATATCAAATATACCCTTGTTCACTTTGCCATCCTTCTTATCCACCAAATATTCAAGGCATTTCCGCTTCTAGTGACCATTTCCTTTGCAGTGTAAGCACTCAGTTTCAGGCTTTGGTTCAGCTTTGGGCTTCTTCATGGGAGTGACAACTTGCTTGTCATTCTACTTGAAGTTCCCCTTTCTTTCCCTTTGCCCTTTTTCTTGAAACTAGTGATATTGTCAACCATCAACACTTGATGCTCTTTCTTGATTCCTAACTTCGTTGATTTCAACATCACGAAGCGCTCGGGAATCGTTTTTGTCATCCCTTGCATACTATAGTTCATCAAAAAGTTCTACTAACTTGGTGATGGTGACTAGAGAATTCTGTCAATCACTATCTTATCTGGAAGATTAACTCCCACTTGATTCAAGCGATTGAAGTACCCAGACAATCTGAGCACATGCTCACTAGTTGAGCGATTCTCCTCCATCTTTTAGCTATAGAACTTGTTGGAGACTTCATATCTCTCAACTCGGGTATTTGCTGGAAATATTAACTTCAACTCTTGGAACATCTCATATGGTCCATGACATTCAAAACATCTTTGAAGTCCCGATTCTAAGCCATTAAGCATGGTGCACTAAACTATCAAGTAGTCATCATATTGAGCTAGCCAAACGTTCATAACGTCTGCATCTGCTCCTGTAATAGGTCTGTCACCTAGCGGTGCATTAAGGACATAATTCTTCTGTGTAGCAATGAGGATAAACCTCAGATCACGGATCCAATCCGCATCATAGCTACTAACATCTTTCAACACAATTTTCTCTAGGAACATATCAAAATAAACATATGAAAACAACAACGCAAGCTATTGATCTACAACATAATTTGCAAAATACTACCAGGACTAAGATCATGATAAATTTAAGTTCAATTAATCATATTACTTAAGAACTCCTACTTAGACAGACATCTCTCTAGTCATCTAAGTGATCACGTGATCCAAATCAACTAAGCCATGTCTGATCATCACGTGAGATGGAGTAGTTTCAATGGTGAACATCATTATGTTGATCATATCTACTATATGATTCACGCTCGACCTTTCGGTCTCCGTGTTCCGAGGCCATATCTGTATATGCTAGGCTCGTCAAGTTTAACCCGAGTATTCCGCGTGTGCAACTATTTTGCACCCATTGTATTTGAACGTAGAGCCTATCACACCCGATCGTCAAGTGGTGTCTCAGCACAAAGAACTTTCGCAACGGTGCATACTCAGGGAGAACACTTCTTGATAATTAGTGAGAGATCATCTTAAAATGCTACCGTCAATCAAAGCAAGATAAGATGCACAAAGGATAAACATCACATGCAATCAATATAAGTGATACGATATGGCCATCATCATCTTGTGCTTGTGATCTCCATCTTCGAAGCACCATCGTGATCACCATCATCACCGGCGCGACACCTTGATCTCCATCGTAGCATCGTTGTCGTTACACCATCTATTGCTTCTACGACTATCGCTACCGCTTAGTGATAAAGTAAAGCAATTACAGGGCGTTTGCATTTCATACAATAAAGCGACAACCATATGGCTCCTGCCAGTTGCCGATAACTTTGGTTACAAAACATGATCATCTCATACAATAAAATATAGCATCACGTCTTGACCATATCACATCACAACATGCCCTGCAAAAACAAGTTAGACGTCCTCTACTTTGTTGTTGCAAATTTTACGTGGCTGCTACGGGCTTAGCAAGAACCGTTCTTACCTACGCATCAAAACCACAACGATAGTTCGTCAAGTTAGTGTTGTTTTAACCTTCGCAAGGACCGGGCGTAGCCACACTCGATTCAGCTAAAGTGAGAGAGACAGACACCCGCCAGCCACCTTTAAGCACGAGTGCTCGCAACGGTGAAACCAGTCTCGCATAAGCGTACGCGTAATGTCGGTCCGGGCCACTTCATCTCACAATACCGCCGAACCAAAGTATGACATGCTGGTAAGCAGTATGACTTGTATCGCCCACAACTCACTTGTGTTCTACTCGTGCATATAACATCAACGCATAAAACCTAGGCTCGGATGCCACTGTTGGGGGACGTAGTAATTTCAAAATTTTTCTATGCACACATAGGATCATGGTGATGCATAGCAACGAGAGGAGGAGTGTATCTTCATACCCTTGAAGATTGCTAAGCGGAAGCGTTTACCAACGCGGTTGATGTAGTCGTACGTCTTCACGATCCGACCGATCCAAGTACCGAACGCACGGCACCTCCGAGTTCTGCACACGTTCAGCTCAATGACGTCCTCGCCTTCTCGATCCAGCAAGACGGGCGAAGTAGTAGATGAGTTCCGGCAGCACGACGGCGTGGTGACGGTGTTGCTGAAGAACAATCTCCGCAGGGCTTCGCCTAAGCACTGCGGAAACTATGACGGAGGATGAACTAGAGGGGACGGGGTTGCCGGCACACGGCTTGGTGTTTCTTGATGTGTCTTTGGTGCTAGCCCTGCCCCTCTATTTATATGTTGAGCCTTGGGGTCGAAACTTGGAGTAAAAGCCTCCACAAAGTCGGTTTCACCCGAAAGGCAAGAGTCCTTCTCGGACTCCAGGGCCAGACGCCAGGGTTCCCGTGAGTCTCTTTACTCGTTATGTAATACATCATTCCGTAACTAACTCATTAGCTACATTGCTTGCAAGGCTTATAGTGATGTGCATTACCGAGAGGGCCCAGAGATACCTCTCCGACAATCGGAGTGACAAAACCTAATCTCGAAATACGCCAACCCAACATGTACCTTTGGAGACACCTGTAGTACTCCTTTATAATCACCCAGTTACGTTGTGACGTTTGGTAGCACCCAAAGTGTTCCTCCGGTAAACGGGAGTTGCATAATCTCATAGTTATAGGAACATGTATAAGTCATGAAGAAAGCAATAGCAACATACTAAACGACCAAGTGCTAGGCTAACGGAATGGGTCATGTCAATCACATCATTCTCCTAATGATGTGATCCCATTAATCAAATGACAACACACGTCTATGGTTAGGAAACATAACCATCTTTGATTAATGAGCTAGTCAAGTAGAGGCATACTAGTGACTATATGTTTGTCTATGTATTCACACATGTATCATGTTTCCGGTTAATACAATTCTAGCATGAATAATAAACATTTATCATGAAATAAGGAAATAAATAATAACTCTATTATTGCCTCTAGGGCATATTTCCTTCAATGGCATCGTCGGAAGCATTAACTGTGATCTTCTTCATCCTCTTCAGCTTCGGTGCATTCTCTGGCGATTTTGCGACTCTCTTGAGTGTGGGCTTCTTCGCATCATGTTTTCCCCCGCTGCTCACTTCAATAACCACCTCCTCACTTGTCTCAGCTACTCCTGCTTCTGACCCACAAATGAAAATGAAAAAAGAAAACAGAAACAACATGAGAAAAAATAATGGTTTGGAGCATGGAAGTGTTGAGTTTCTGTAAACAAAACAAAACATGGGTTGGAGCACAAAGTGGTTGGGGAGAGATGAGTGCAAATAACCTGCAGGGCCTATTGAAATTGGAGGGCGTGTTGCAATGGGAGTCACATCGTAAACTGGCCCAGCTGAGGTAGCCGGAGATTCACTAAACAAAGGGCTCCTCGTACGAATCGACAAGAAGGAGTCCAAATCTGCAACCGAAGTTTTTGCAGGGGATGTACGAACTTGAGGAAACTCCTGAAATAGTAGATCATCATCACTCCCCGGATCAAACAATCCAAAAGAAGGTCCATCTTCAAGCGTGCCTGGCCTCCTCGTCAGATTCACATGTGCGAAGCTTGGGCTGCGAGGAGACTTAGATACAGTGTCGTTTGCCTTGCTGCCTGAGTCTTCTCCTCTGCCATTGCTCTGATCATTGTCGTTGCTTTGATCATTTTCAGTGTTGTCATCGCTCATCCTGGGTGGGGCATCATTGTTTTGACCTACTTCCGCTGCTGGTTGCTTGGGCTGTTGCGGAGATGGTACAGTGGTAGTGGCTGGTTGCTTGGGCTGTTGCGGAGATGGTACTGTGGCAGTGGCTGGTTGCTTAGGCTGTTGCGGAGATGGTACAGTGGTAGTGGCTGGTTGCTTGGGCTGTTTCTTGGGCTGTTGCGGAGGCGGTACAGTGACAGGATGAATGTTGGGCTGCTCCGGATGCTTGGGCTGTTGCGCAAAAGGTTGAGTTGCAGCCCCATCAGACATGCCTACAGCAGAAGTCCCCCCTGGTACACTGAAAGTGATGCCTTCACCTTCAGCTCTCTGTCCATGAATGCTGCACTCAGCTTTGTGTGCCTCAGACAACATTAGGCCCATCCGCTTGCAGTACATGCCTTGCAAGACCCTCCCAAATAAGCTGAATGCAGCATTAAGTTCTCTGGCATGGAGCTCTTTGTGCTTGTTAAATATGACTTGCGTCTGTGGCGGCAACTGCAATGTGCGAAAACAATGGCGTTAGATTGGTAGGGACAGTAGTTTGTAACATGCCAGTGAGATGAAGGTGCGAAAAGTATGAAAAAAGAAAAAGGAAAAAAATGAGTTGCGAGAAAAAAAACCACATCTAACTCCTCGATTGTTGGCAATGCATGGAGCTACTCCTCCAAAGAGCCACACACATCGTCACCACTCTCCATGTTAGATGGATGTTGCTCATGCACATGCTCTGCGCTACCATTGGTACCCCCTGTACTGGCGTGAGGTGGGCTTTGAGTGTTGGGGAACGTAGCAATTTCAAAAATTTCCTACGTACACGCAAGATCATGGTGATGGCATAGCAACGAGAGGGGAGAGTGTTGTCCACGTACCCTCGTAGACCGTAAGCGGAAGCGTTATGACAACGCGGTTGTATAGTCGTACGTCTTCACGATTCGACCGATCCAAGCACCGAATGTACGGCACCTCCGTGTTCAGCACACGTTCAGCTCAATGACGTTCCCCGGGCTCCAATCCAGCAAAGCATCGGGGATGAGTTCCGTCAGCACGACGGCGTGGTAACGATGATGATGTTCTACCGGCGCAGGGCTTCGCCTAAACTCCGCGACGATATGACCGAGGTGGAATATGGTGGAGGGGGGCACCGCACACGGCTAAGGAACGATCTGTAGATCAACTTGTGTGTCATGGGGTGCCCCCCTGCCCCCATATATAAAGGAGCAAGGGGGAGGAGGCCGGCCCTAGGAGGGGGCGCGCCAAGGGGAGTCCTACTCCCACCGGGAGTAGGACTCCCTCCTTCCTTGTTGGAGTAGGAGAAGGGGGGAAAGAGAGGGAGAGGAGGAAGGAAAGGGGGGCCGCACCCCTTGTCCAATTCGGACCAGAAGGGGGCTGCGCGCCTCCTTCCTTTCGGCCTCTCTCCTCTATTCCCGTATGGCCCAATAAGGCCCATATACTCCCCGGCGAATTCCCGTAACTCTCCGGTACTCCGAAAAATACCCGAATCACTCAGAACCTTTCCGAACTCCGAATATAGTCGTCCAATATATCGATCTTTACGTCTCGACCATTTCGAGACTCCTCGTCATGTCCCCGATCTCATCCGGGACTCCGAACTCCTTTGGTACATCAAAACTCATAAACTCATAATATAACTGTCATCGAAACCTTAAGCGTGCGGACCCTACGGGTTCGAGAACTATGTAGACATGAACTAGAACTGTTTCCGGTCAATAACCAATAGTGGAACCTGGATGTTCATATTGCCTCCTACATATTCTACGAAGATCTTTATCGGTCAAACCGCATAACAACATACGTTGTTCCCTTTGTCATCGGTATGTTACTTGCCCGAGATTCGATCGTCGGTATCCAATACCTAGTTCAATCTCATTACCGGCAAGTCTCTTTACTCGTTACGTAATGCATCATCCCGTAACCAACTCATTGGTCACATTGCTTGCAAGGCTTATAGTGATGTGCATTACCGAGAGGGCCCAGAGATACCTCTCCGACAATCGGAGTGACAAAACCTAATCTCAAAATACGCCAGCCCAACATGTACCTTCGGAGACACCTGTAGAGCACCTTTATAATCACCCAGTTATGTTGTGACGTTTGGTAGCACACAAAGTGTTCCTCTGGTAAACGGGAGTTGCATAATCTCATAGTCACAGGAACATGTATAAGTCATGAAGAAAGCAGTAGCAACATACTAAACGATCGTGTGCTAAGCTAACGGAATGGGTCAAGTCAATCACATCATTCTCCTAATGATGTGATCCCGTTAATTAAATGACAACTCTTTTGTCCATGGCTAGGAAACTTAACCATCTTTGATTCACGAGCTAGTCAAGTAGAGGCATACTAGTGACACTATGTTTGTCTATGTATTCACACATGTATCATGTTTGCGGTTAATACAATTCTAGCATGAATAATAAACATTTATCATGATATAAGGAAATAAATAATAACTTTATTATTGCCTCTAGGGCATATTTCCTTCAGTCTCCCACTTGCACTAGAGTCAATAATCTAGTTCACATCGCCATGTGATTTAACACCAATAATTCACATCATCATGTGATTAGCACCCATAGTTCACATCGTCATGTGACCAACACCTAAAGGGTTTACTAGATTCAATAATCTAGTTCACATCGCTATGTGATTAACATCCAAAGAGTACTAAGGTATGATCATGTTTTGCTCGTGAGAGAACTTTAGTCAACGGGTCTGTCACATTCAGAGCCGTATGTATTTTGCAAATATTCTATGTCTACAATGCTCTGCACGGAGCTACTTTAGCTAATTGCTCCCACTTTTAGTATGTATCCAGATTGAGACTTAGAGTCATCTAGATCGGTGTGAAAGCTTGCACCGATGTAACTCTTTATGACGGGCTCTTTCATCACCTCCATAATCGAGAAATATTTCCTTAGTCCTCACTGAGGATATTCTTGACCAATGTCCAGTGATCTACTCCTAGATCGCTATTGTACTCCCTTGCCAAATGAAGAGCAAGGTATACAATAAGTCTGGTACATAGCATAGCATACTTTATAGAACCTATGACTGAGGCATAGGGAATGAATTTTCATTCTCTTTCTATTTTCTGTCATGGTCGGGTCTTGAGTCTTACTCAACTTCATACCTTTGCATCACAGGCAAGAACTCCTTCTTTGAGTGTTCTATTTTGAACTATTTCAAAATTTTATCAAGGTATGTACTAATTGAAAAATCTTATCAAGCGTCTTGATCTATCTCAATAGATCTTGATGCTCAATATGTAAATAGCTTTATCGAGGTCTTTCTTTGAAAAAACTCCTTTCAGACACTCCTTTATGCTTTGCAGAATAATTCTACATTATTTCCGATCAACAATATGTCATTCACATATACTTATCAGAAACGCTGTAGTGCTCCCACTCACTTTATTGTAAATACAGGCTTCACCACAAGTCTGTATAAAACTTATATGCTTTGATCAACTTATCAAAGCGTATATTCCAACTCCGAGATGCTTGCACCAGTCCATAGATGGATTGCTGGAGCTTGCACATTTGTTAGCACCTTTAGGATTGACAAAACCTTCGGGTTGTATCATATAGAACTCTTCTTTAATAGATCCATTAAGGAATGTAGTTTTGACATCCATTTGCCAAATTTCATAAAATGTGGCAATTGCTAACATGATTCGGACAGACTTCTAAGCATCGATACGAGTGAGAAAATCTCATTGTACTCAACACCTTGAACTTTGTCAAAACCCTTTTTCGACAAGTCTAGCTTTGTAGATAGTAACACTACTATCAGCGTCCGTCTTCTTCTTGAAGATCCATTTATTTTCTATGGCTTGCCGATCATCGGGCAAGTCCACCAAAGTCCACACTTTGTTCTCATACATGGATCCCATCTCAGATTTCATGGCCTCAAGCCATTTTGCGGAATCTGGGCTCACCATCGCTTCTTCATAGTTCATAGGTTTGTCATGGTCTAGTAACATAACTTCCAGAATAGGATTACCGTACCACTCTGGTGCGGATCTTACTCTATAAGACCTACGAGGTTCTGTAGTAACTTAATCTGAAGTTTCATGATCATCATCATTAACTTCCTCACTAATTGGTGTAGTAGTCACAGGAACAGATTTCTATGATGAAATACTTTCAAATAAGGGAGCAGGTACAGTTACCTCATCAAGTTCTACTTTCCTCCCACTCACTTCTTTCGAGAGAAACTTCTTCTCTAGAAAGGATCCATCTTAGCAATGAATAACTTGCCTTCGGATCTGTGATAGAAGGTGTACCCAATAGTTACCTTTGGGTATTCTATGAAGACGCACTTCTCCGATTTGGGTTCGAGCTTATCAGGTTGAAAACCTTTTTCATATAAGCATCACAACTCCAAGCTTTAAGAAACGACAGCTTAGGTTTACTGCTAAACCATAGTTCATACGGTGTCGTCTCAACGGATTTAGATGGTGCCCTATTAAACGTGAATGCAGCTGTCTCTAATGCATAACCCCAAAACGATAGTGGTAAACCGATAAGAGACATCATAGATCGCACCATATCTAGTAAAGTACGATTACGACGTTCGGACACACCATTACATTGTGGTGTTCCAGATGGCGTGAGTTGCGAAACTATTTCACATTGTTTCAAATGAAGACCAAACTCATAACTCAAATATTCGTCTCCACGATGAGATCGTAGAAACTTTATTTTTCTTGTTACGATGATTTTTCCACTTCACTCTGAAATTCTTTGAACTTTTCAACTATTTCAGACTTATGTTTCATCAAGTAGATATACCCATATCTGCTCAAATCATCTGTGAAGGTTAGAAAATAAAGATACTTGCCACGAGTCTTAACACTCATCGGATCGCATACATCGGTATGTATTATTTCCAATAAGTCAGTAGCTCGTTCCATTTTTCCGGAGAATGGAGTTTTAGTCATCTTGCCCAAAAGGCACGGTTCGCAAGCATCAAATGATTCATAACCAAGTGATTCCGAAAATCCATCTTTATGGAGTTTCTTCATGCGCTTTACACCGATATGACCCAAACGGCAGTGCCACAAATAAGTTGCACTATCATTATTAACTTTGCATTTTTTGGTTTCAATATTATGAATATGTGTATCACTACGATCGAGATCCAACGAACCATTTTCATTGGGTGTGTAACCATATAAGGTTTTATTCATGTAAACAGAACAACAATTTATTCTCTTACTTAAATGAATAACCGTATTGCAATAAACATGATCAAATCATATTCATGCTCAACGCAAACACCAAATAACACTTATTTAGTTTCAACACTAATCCCGAAAGTATAGGGAGTGTGCGATGATGATCATATCAATCTTGGGACTACTTCCAACACACATCGTCACCTCGCCTTTTTACTATTTTCTGTTTATTCTGCAACTCCCGTTTCGAGTTACTACTCTTAGCAACTGAACCAGTATCAAAATGCCGAGGCGTTGCTATAAACACTAGTAAAGTACACATCAATAACATGTATATCCAATGTACCTTTGTTCACTTTTGCCATCCTTCTTATCCGCCAAATACTTGGGGCAGTTCCACTTCCAGTGATTAGTCCCTTTGCAGTAGAAGCACTTAGTCTCAGGCTTAGGACCAGACTTGGGCTTCTTCATTTGAGCAGCAACTTGCTTGCCGTTCTTCTTGAAGTTCCACTTCTTCCCTTTGCCCTTTTCTTGAAACTAGTGGTCTTGTCAACCATCAACACTTGATGCTTTTCTTGATTTCTACCTTCATCGATTTCAGCATCATGAAGAGAGTTCTACTAACTTGGTGATGGTGACTAGAGAATTCTGTCAATCACTATCTTATCTGGAAGATTAACTCCCACTTGATTCAAGCGATTGTAGTACCCAGACAATCTGAGCACATGCTCACTAGTTGAGCGATTCTCCTCCATCTTTTAGCTATAGAACTTGTTGGAGACTTCATATCTCTCGACTCGGGTATTTGCTTGAAATATTAACTTCAACTCCTGGAACATCTCATATGGTCCATGACGTTCAAAACGTCTTTGAAGTCCCGATTCTAAGCCGTTAAGCATGGTGCACTGAACTATCAAGTAGTCATCATATTGAGCTAGCCAAACGTTCATAACGTCTGCATCTGCTCCTGCAATAGGTTTGTCACCTAGCGGTGCATCAAGGACATAATTCTTCTGCGCAGGAATGAGGATAAACCTCAGATCACGGATCCAATCCGCATCATTGCTACTAACATTTTTCAACACAATTTTCTTTAGGAACATATAAAAATAAACATATGAAAGCAACAATGTAAGCTATTGATCTACAACATAATTTGCAAAATACTACCAGGGCTAAGTTCATGATAAATTTAAGTTCAATTAATCATATTACTTAAGAATTCCCACTTAGAAAGACATCCCTCTAATCCTCTAAGTGATCACGTGATCCAAATCAACTAAACCATAACCGATCATCACGTGAAATGGAGTAGCTTTCAATGGTGAACATCATTATGTTGATCATATCTACTATATGATTCACGCTCGACCTTTCGGTCTCCGTGTTCCGAGGCCATATCTGCATATGCTAGGCTCATCAAGTTTAACCTGAGTATTCCGCGTGTGCAAAACTGGCTTGCACCCGTTGTAGATGGACGTAGAGCTTATCACACCCGATCATCACGTAGTGTCTGGGCACGACAAACTTTGGCAACGGTACATACTCAGGGAGAACACTTCTTGATAATTAGTGAGAGATCATCTTATAATGCTACCGTCAAACAAAACAGAATAAGATGTATAACAGATAAACATCATATGCAATCAAAATATGTGACATGATATGGCCATGATTATCTTGCGCCTTTGATCTCCATCTCCAAAGTACTGTCATGATCTCTATCGTCACCGGCACGACACCATGATCTTCATCATCTTGATCTATATCAATGTGTCGTCACATGGTCGTCTCGCCAACTATTGCTCTTGCAACTATTGCTATCGCATAGCGATAAAGTAAAGCAATTATTTGGCACTTGCATCTTATGCAACAAAGAGACAACCATAGAGCTTCTGCCAGTTGCCGATAACTTCAACAAAACATGATCATCTCAACAACAACTTATATCTCATCACGTCTTGACCATATCACATCACAACATGCCCTGCAAAAACAAGTTAGACGTCCTCTACTTTGTTGTTGCCAATTTTACGTGGCTGCTACGGGCTTAGCAAGAACCGTTCTTACCTACGCATCAGATCCACAACGATAGTTCGTCAAGTTAGTGCTGTTTTAACCTTTGTAAGGACCGGGCGTGGCCACACTTGATTCAACTAAAGTTGGAGAAACTGACACCCGCTAGTCACCTGTGTGCAAAGCACGGCGGTAAAACCAGTCTCGCGTAAGCGTACGCGTAATGTCGGTCCAGGCCGCTTCATCCAACAATACCGCCGAACCAAAGTATGACATGCTGGTAAGCAGTATGACTTGTATCGCCCACAACTCACTTGTGTTCTACTCATGCATATAACATCAACGCATAAAACCTAGGCTCGGATGCCACTGTTGGGGAACGTAGTAATTTCAAAAATTTCCTACTTACACGCAAGATCATGGTGATGGCATAGCAACGAGAGGGAAGAGTGTTGTCCACGTACCCTCGTAGACCGTAAGCGGAAGCGTTATGACAACGCGGTTGATGTAGTCGTACGTCTTCAGGATTCGACCGATCCAAGCACCGAACGTACGGCACCTCCGTGTTCAGCACACGTTCAACTCGATGACGTTCCCCGGGCTCCAATCCAGCAAAGCGTCGGGAATGAGTTACGTCAGCACGACAGCGTGGTGACGATGATGATGTTCTACCAGCGCAGGGCTTCGCCTAAACTCCGCGACGATATGACCGAGGTGGAATATGGTGGAGGGGGGCACCGCACACGGCTAAGGAACGATCTGTGGATCAACTTGTGTGTCATGGGGTGCCCCCCTGCCCCCGTATATAAAGGAGCAAGGGGGGAGGAGGCCGGCCCTAGGAGGGGGCGCACCAAGGGGAGTCCTACTCCCATCCTTCCTTGTTGGAGTAGGAGAAGGGGGGAAAGAGGGGGAGAGGAGGAAGGAAAGGGGGGCCGCACCCCTTGTCCAATTCGGACCAGAGGGGGGCTGCGCGCCTCCTTCCTTTCGGCCTCTCTCCTCTATTCTCGTATGGCCCAATAAGGCCCATATACTCCCCGGCGAATTCCCGTAACTCTCAAGTATTCCGAAAAATACCCGAATCACTCGGAACCTTTCCGAACTCCGAATATAGTCATCCAATATATCGATATTTATGTCTCGACCATTTCGAGACTCCTCGTCATGTCCCCGATCTCATCCGGGACTCCGAACTCCTTCGGTACATCAAAACTCATAAACTCATAATATAACTGTCATCGAAACCTTAAGCGTGCGGACCCTACAGGTTTGAGAACTATGTAGACATGACCTAGAACTGTTTCCGGTCAATAACCAATAGTGGAACCTAGATGTTCATATTGCCTCCTACATATTCTACGAAGATCTTTATCGGTCAAACCGCATAACAACATACGTTGTTCCCTTTGTCATCGGTATGTTACTTGCCCGAGATTCGATCGTCGGTATCCAATACCTAGTTCAATCTTGTTACCGGCAAGTCTCTTTACTCGTTACATAATGCGTCATCCCGTAACCAACTCATTGGTCACATTGCTTGCGAGGCTTATAGTGATGTGCATTACCGAGAGGGCCCAGAGATACCTCTCCGACAATCGGAGTGACAAAACCTAATCTCAAAATACGCCAACCCAACATGTTCCTTCGGAGACACCTGTAGAGCACCTTTATAATCACCCAGTTACGTTGTGACGTTTGGTAGCACATAAAGTGTTCCTCTGGTAAACGGGAGTTGCATAATCTCATAGTCACAGGAACATGTATAAGTCATGAAGAAAGCAGTAGCAACATACTAAACGATCGTGTGCTAAGCTAACGGAATGGGTCAAGTCAATCACATCATTCTCCTAATGATGTGATCCCATTAATCAAATGACAACTCTTTTGTCCATGGCTAGAAAACTTAACCATCTTTGATTCACGAGCTAGTCAAGTAGAGGCATACTAGTGACACTATGTTTGTCTATGTATTCACACATGTATCATGTTTCCGGTTAATACAATTCTAGCATGAATAATAAACATTTATCATGATATAAGGAAATAAATAATAACTTTATTATTGCCTCTAGGGCATATTTCCTTCATTGAGAACCCGCATCTGCTCCCACATGTACATTTGCTTGCGTGTGTGAGCTCTCAGGCACATCTGCGGTGTGTGTTGCGCCCCCAACAACACCCCCTTGGTCGCTGATTTCCGGCAATTCCTCTGTGACATGTTCACTAGCAGCTCCTCGGTGATGTTGATCTACATATGACATGAACTCAACTACTGCATACGGTGTACTAGTCCTGAACTGCATTACAAAGAAGAGAAAATAAGTAAGAATTGCAACAGACAAATGTCTTCTATATAAAAAAATCAAGGTCTTTCAGTTTCAATCACTTACAGGACGCTTCCCAAACCCATCATCCAGGGTGTCCACTGCGACAACAGCATAAAAGTCCATTTCATGAACGAAACAAGCTCTAGGAAGCGAGTAGTTGATGGTGTGATCAACTATGCATCCTCTTGGCACATCAAGATGGTCCATATAAATTATCTGCAAAAAAGGCACAAAAAAGAAAAGAAAACATCAGCACCTCAAGAAAAAGATTTGTTGTTGCGGGATAAAAGGAGTGGGATGTTACAGGAATCAAGGGTGTACCGGAAGCATTGGTAGACATCCACCGATGAGAAATTTCCCTCTACCCTCATTCCTCCTATCCTGGTATTTTTTAACTTCTCTCATCACATCACACAGGATATGCTCATCCCACTCAAACTCATGGACCATGCTCATATCTCGTAGGGTGTAAAGATAATCTAGGGGGATCATGTTTCCTGTCCCAGGAGCTAGGACCAAAGCCAGGCACAGTAATACCCATGACCTCTCGATGGTGTCATCATCATCTGCTTTTGATAAGACAGAAACTGCGTTGGGTATCGGAGCCCTATCCCCGCCGCGCAGATAAACTTCACGGAAATCAGCTTTGCCCCTCTTCCCGAACTCTATCGGTCTGCTACCAGATGGGACATTGAATATCTTCTTAACCATGTCTTTTGAAAAGTGGATCTCCTTGTGGTCATTAATCCTGCAATTCACAAAAAAACAATAGATGTTGCGAGAATAAAGAAAACAAAAGGTGTTATGGAACAAGAAAGAAATACAAAAAAAAGCAAAAGATTACATACTTCAGCACACGATTCTTAGGGTCAATGTTCATAATAATGAAATCAAGAAGATCTTCGGGAGGAGGGACCAAAGGAGATATAAACAGCAAATCCCCGAAGCTGGACTTGCTTATGACATCTCTCTTTTTCCCTTTGATGTCATTGGCTATTTCACGCAACCGCTTTGCCGACCAACGAGTTTGAAATATAGGCATTCTGCAAAACAAGGTTTGAAAGAACATTAGCTAGTCCAACTAATTTCAGATAAACATGAGCTAAAAAATCATGGAAAAGTATTGGAACAGTAGTTAAAATTTCAGAGAAAGGATATATGTAGTTTCAGAAAACAAAATGGATAACTACATGAGTAGTTTCAGAGAAAAGTATTGAAACATGACCTACAATAACTAAATTTCAGAGAAAACATATCTGTAGTTTCAGAAAGCAAAAACTAAGTTTCAGAAATCATACATGACCTACAATAACTAAATATCAAAAGTTTCAGAAAGCATAAAGTACAAAAATTCCTGAAGCATAACCTACACTAATGCATCACTAATTGGTACAGAAACTTCTATCTGAACATCAAATTGGCTACAGAAACTTCTCTCTGAACATCAAAATAATGTAACATCAAATTGGCTACAGAAACTTCTCTCTGAACATCAAAATAATGTATCACTAATACTCAAGCCAGAAAGCTACAAAAAACTTTGAGCTGCAAAAATTCAGAGATTACCTACTAGCCAATTTGAGCTATAACAACCTAGAACATCAAAGGACAGGAGAACCTAGAACATTCAGAGATTACCTAATAGCACAGCAATCGGATAGCATACACGGAGCACCTACAGCCAAATTTGAGCTACAGAAATTCCTACAACACATCACTATAACGAGCCAATTTTAGCTACAAAGGAATCAAAAGTTTTCTGCAACAAAAACAGATCTGAGGAAATCCCAATCCCCTGCTACAGCTACACATCTACAATCGGTGGCGCCGATGATGGCGCCTCACTACAACAGAGCACCACTGTGACGAGCCCGCGTAGCCGCCGAGGGGGAGCCGCCGAGCAGAGGAGAACTGTCTGAGAGGCGACCAGAAATGGGGGGAAGGAGCACGCGGCCGTACCTGCTTGTGTCATCGCCGGCCACCGCCGACCCCGACGCGGTCGTCGTCGCCACCGCGTTGGATGCGCCCGCGTCACCCCCGCCGTTGGTCGCCGCCCGCTGTTGGTCGCCGCCTGCCGTTGCCCTACCAGATCCCACCGCCGCCGCCCTAACAGACACAACGGAGCTGCGGGAGCGGGAGCACTGCGGGAGCGTTACAGCTGCGTTAATTATTCCTAAAACAGCCGCCCAGTTTCAGAAACGTTTGCGCGTGACGCGGAAGCGAGGAATGCTCTCGTCCGTCTGATCAACACACGATCCGACGGACGTGGAGCCGGCGGACGCGCGAGCGTTATCGGTCGGTTGAAGGTAAGCTTTTCCCATAAAATAAACACCAAATGTTATCCCAGAATGTCATCCTAAATTTGTTTTTTTCACCAGCGAAACATCGCTGCTCGTTTTGCATGAAAATTTTCAAGAATGTTTGCGGCACCAACACGAACATCTAAAAAAATTTCAGAATTTCTAAAAAATATTACTATATCTTTTTTGTTACTATTCACGTGGAAGCATGCTCCCGGGAGGCAAAAGGCCATTCGATAGGATCCACCATTCAATGGTCACACGGCGGTTTGATAGTCCTGATGAACGTTCGGACATGCATGCGGAGGCGGATCCTCTAACTTAGAGAAGCAAAGTCACGATGCTACAGTAATAGTGTAAAATGAAGAAGGAATGTTAGAGACGTTTAGTGGATCATTTACTATTGATATTTAATGTAGATATAAATAATCTATAATTAATTTTATTTCATCATCAAATTGTTTGTATGTAATGATTATGAATTTACACATTAAATCTGTAATTTGCACAATAATTTAAATCATTTTAGCCTTAATCATATAGATTGCAAGAAGGAAAGTTACAACTCCCTAACTTTCCTTCTTAATGTTAGAGGATCCGGTTCCCATGCATGCATGCATGGTTGTTTCTCTTTGAATTGATTGCGTAGTCGATCAGGTCTCCCGGTCCCGGGTGCCACAAATCTCAGGCTCAGCACGACTTCCATTTCCTCACGCGTTGGTCAGCTTTGCTTGTTCCAGCTACAAAAACGAGCCACTATCGCTCACAACAATAACGTCAAAATAGAACTAACGTGGCAAAAAAGAAAGTAGTCAAAATAGAACTAATATGGCAGCTCCATCCAGATGAGGCTAAAGCAGGAATGGATGCATGCATCGACCCACCACACGTTCTAAAAGCTCATCGTGTGTTTTCTGATTGATTTTTCAGAAGTTGCACCTACGTCGTACTTGCTTGGATCGATTAATTAAGCTGCTGAAACTAAATCCCGTGGGCGGTTGGCGCGAAGGGTTCAAGGCTTTGACGCTGTCGTCGTACGTCGCAGCATGCATGACAGCGACCAACCAACGGTTAATAACAATTAAATTAATCAATCCACGGGTAACTGCATGCGCATGGGCGGCTTCTGCCAAAGCCTCCACTTTCCATAGCGACTGCAGATTATATTTGACAAGAAGCTAATCATATGAAACCATGCACATCAGCACACGCATCGTCGTCGACCGGGCTCGATCTTGTTGTCCCCCATACGATCTATAAATACCTCGTGCGTCTGCTTGGAGTTGCCATCATCAGTCCATCGCACACATTAGCTTCCAGGTTTGCTCAAGCAGCAGCAGCTAGCGTGCGTGCATAACTTGTGGTTAGCTAGCTTCTTGGTATCCGGCGGTTCACGGTCGAGCTGAGCTAGCTCGGTGAGTGGCGACGGCCGTTGGCCGGCGATGGGTCTAGCTAAGATACCGGCGGTGCTTTGGTTACTTGGGGCGGTGTTGGCGCTGGGAGTTTCCGTTAGCCCCGCTCAGGGCGCCAAGACTCGTTACCACGATTTCTTTGTAAGTCTGTTTGCATTTATTCCCATTCATTTCTATATCTAAATAGCTATACTAGCCTCCATCCATAAATCATTTCTCTTAATTAACATGTACACATGCCACCTGACCACCTCAGCATATCATAAACTTACTTGTGACGTTCCTTCATCATATTTTGCAGATTAAGGAGAGCAACTACACGAGGCTGTGCAAGGAGAGGACCGTCCTCACCGTCAACGGGCAGTTCCCCGGCCCTACCATCTACGCGCGCAAGGGCGACCTTGTCATCGTCAACGTCTACAACCAAGGCGATAAAAACATCACCATTCACTGGTAAGTTAGCTAGTTAGCCTGGCCGACGGCCGTTCACTGCATATATATAACCATCCGTAAACCTTTTATATTTTCTAACGCGACATATGTACATAGGCATGGTGTGGACCAGCCACGCAACCCGTGGTCCGACGGGCCAGAGTACATTACCCAGTGTCCCATCCGCCCCGGCGGCAACTTCACCTACCGTGTCATCTTGTCTGAGGAAGAGGGAACGCTTTGGTGGCACGCGCACAGCGACTATGACCGCACCACAATCCACGGCGCCATTGTCATCCACCCTAAGCTCGGAACCACCTTCCCCTTCAAGAAGCCACACAAGGAGATACCCGTCATACTCGGTATATAATACTCCATTGCTTTCATCCATGCTTATAACTAAGCTAAGTTGTCGTTAACTTGATATGTTCAATCTCATGCATGCAGGTGAGTGGTGGAAGGCCGACGTGAACCATCTACTCGAGGAGGCGGAGCGGACCGGCGGCGAGATCAATATCTCAGACGCGAACACCATCAACGGCCAGCCAGGGGACCTGTTCCCGTGCTCCAAGGCCAGCACCTACAAGATACCGGTGCAACACGGTAAGACGTACCTGCTCCGGATCATCAACGCGGGGCTCTCCAACGACCTCTTCTTCGCCATCGCCGGGCACAACCTCACCGTGGTCGGCACCGACGGCCACTACACTAAGCCGTTCACCGTCAAGCACATCATGATCGCCCCAGGTCAAACCATGGACGCGCTTCTCGAGGCCAACCGCGCCGATGGCGGTCGGTACTACATGGCCGCGAGGACGTTCGCAACACACCCCGACATTGAGGTCAACAACAGCACCGCCACCGCCATCGTGGAATACATGGACGACACACCGGCGCGTGGCCTGCCGGAGTTCCCTGCCAACCTTCCGGGCGTCAAAGACATCGACTCGGCGACGGCGTACACGGCGCAGCTCCGGTCCCTGGGCAGCAAGGACCACCCAGTGGACGTGCCGAGGCAGGTCGACGAGCGTATGCTCGTCACCATCGCCGTCAACGTGCTCCCCTGCGCGCCCCACGAGACGTGCGGGGGCCCCGACGGCAACCGCCAAGCGGCGAGCCTCAACAACGTCAGCTTCGCGAACCCGTCCGTCGACATCCTCGGCGCCTACTACCGCTCCGTCCGCGGCGTGTTCGACGCAGACTTCCCCAACAAGCCGCCCTTCTTCTTCAACTTCACGGACGTCGACAACGACCCCGTCGAGCGCTGGGCCACCAAGCGCGGCACCAAGGTGAAGGTGGTGGAGTACGGCGCCGTCGTGGAGGTGGTGTTCCAGGGCACCTCCATCCTCGGCGCCGAGAACCACCCCATGCACCTGCACGGCTTCACGTTCTACGTGGTAGGCAGAGGGTTCGGGAATTTTGACGAGCAGAAGGACCCGGCCACCTATAACTTGGTTGACCCGCCGCACCAGAACACGGTCTCCGTGCCCAAAGCTGGCTGGGCCGCTATCCGATTCCGCGCGGCGAATCCAGGTGAGTTTAACTTTATATTCAGCTTTGGGGCGATGCCTGTGAAATTCGTTGGAGCGAATTAATCAAGTGCCAATCTCTAATGTTTTGTGTATGTGCTCTTTTTTAGGTGTCTGGTTCATGCATTGCCACTTTGATCGCCATGTGGTGTGGGGAATGAGCACCGTCTTCATCGTGAAGGATGGCAAGGCTACTGGAGCTAAAATGATGCCTCCGCCTCCCAACATGCCTACCTGCTAAATAATCCACATGGAAAATGGCGGACATATGCAGTACAATCAAGCCAAAAAATTGTTTACTTGACTGATTTTTATCATTGATTTATTATATTGTTTACCATTTAAGCATAGTGTGTGAAATACACGGGCCAGCTGAGGCCCATGTGAATAGAAGTTGAGTTTTCTATTCGTTTGGTTGGATGGGAAAAGTAATTTTATTTTATTGTGTTAAATGTTATTGTTGTTCAATACCTATATATGAATTAAAGATCGTTTTGTTGGAATATTTGTAATCCTGTTGCACTAGTTGTTTAGGTTTATTTTCAGCAAATAAACCGGTCCATGCAAACGTGAACCTGTTCACGGCTGGATTGGAGCAGTAGCTAGGTAGTTAGCAAATAAACCGGTCCATGCAAACACAAATTATTTATTGTATTTGATTATGATAGTTGTAAAATATTTATTGAATATAAGTATTATCATAAAAGAATGGAAAATATTTTGCTTTGCATGGCTGCATGTTGAGGTGAAATGGTCGCATGTTGAGAGAAATAGATTAGTGGGGATCACCTACTCAGCTACAGGGGTGAACTTGTATTTAAGTGTTAACAATGGCTAGAGGTTTAGTTCAGCACAACAAGTGTTTTTTGTGAAGTGCTTCTGTGTGTTATTGTGCTCTGTGAAAGATGCTAATCTTTGGTAATGCTGGTCAATTTTTTGTAACTGTGACTTGTTTGTGTATATGGTCAAAAGAGTTATATCCCTAGAAACCACCATTGACGAGGAGAAATCTAAGCCCATGAGTGGTGTTTTAACTAATAGTGACGGGTCGGGTTCTTGGCAGATCAATGGTTACATACTTACACTACAAGAATCTTGTTAATTCATGACGGATACAGTCTGTCATGGAACAGTGCAAAACCTCACGGAGGGTTGTCCGTGACGGATTTATAATCCGTCATGTATATCGCGTCATAATTTTACAATTGTACCACCATGACGGATCCTGGCCGTCACCGATCAGTCCCTAGGCCCGCCCAGCCCCGGTCCTCTATGACAGACTAGTCCGTCATGGATTGAGATGACGTTGTACAAAAATGGGCTTGACGTGGCATCTACATGGCACCAACGTGGATGTGATGTGGCATCCGCATTTTTATTGTGGTAGTTTAGGCCATTTATTTTAGTCCAACCATGATTTCCATCCAACGAGTTACAACACCACCCATTATACATAGTCAAACAAGCTTTCAGAAAACAATTAATTTCTATTGAACAGGCCCATAATTTAAAGCATTTCACAAATTTCTATTCAATTATTTCACTGAGTAAAGCCTTTCTAAAATGTGGCCAATAATACATCCAACCAGATCACATGCCCTCAGGAATAATTACACCACATTACATCAACAAATATATAAGATTGTACAGACCCTCTTAATCATCAAGTTCATGCCTACACCTCCAACTTCCTTTTTGGCTTTGACCACCAAGTAAACCTGTAACACCAAGTAAACCTGTAACAGACAATATGCTTCTGTGACCAAATGGCAAGCTGATTACAACAACATAAATAGTAGTTATTATCATCTGAACCATCATTTTTATTTCACGTGGTTTGAACCTCAACCTCACTCGTGAGGCCTATATACTTAAAGAGTTATGCCAGGATTCCTTGTCTTTCATTAATCAACAATATTGTTTCATTGCAGCAACACAACATCGACGACTAATCACGAGTAACCTAGTGTCAAATAGTTCAAATCATCCTGAAGGGCATAGGAGCTTACCCACACCAAAGTGCTGAGGAGCTCCACCTTGTTGTGCAACTGTAGGTACCTTTGAAAAATTATAATCTCAAAGTTCAGAGGGGTGTTGACAAATAATAAAGGGATAGGGGAACAAGATAAGTTATTGTTTCTGGAAAACTACTTGCAACAAAACTGTACTTCTTTCTACCATAGTGCACACTTTTTTTCCTAAACCATGATCATGAACTAACTTGGTGTCATTTTTCTTATGTAAACAAATACACCTATCTACGTGTGAGAACAAACATAATAGGTATACTACAGTATCAAGAACAGCCAAGTGACCTCTTTTTTACAAAAAAGTATTTTACAATGAATCTAATGAAACTAAATATGTGGTGTAGATGTTGATATAGCTTCTTATAAACTAGATCAAATTGAATTATTTCAGAATTGAGGGAGCAGATTATAAATAGTACCTATTACTGGTGGAGAAAACAAGAATAAATGAAATGTTCAAGGTGGAGACACTTTCAACGTTACACTGCACTTAACATGATTTAATAAACTTGTACCACTAACTCTCGATTTTGATAACAGATCCTGCATTAAACAAATGCAAATTTTGATTATTATATTTAGAATTGGTAGAGGAAATCTATCAAACCTAGAACTTATATAATGGTCTATGGCAATCTGATCTCTACCAGTACAACAAGAAATAACAACCAAGCTGGAAGTAATGATGAACAGAAGAGCACGATGGTTCACATAACATTTCAGGGAAGTATATCTAAACTATTATAAAGTAGTTATGATTGACTATGTACTGTAGTCTGAGCATGCAGTAGTGACTGTCCTTGCTGATGAAGGTCCTAAAGAATTGACACACCAAGTTCTTTTGTCTCCAGCATAGTTCTTCAGCTATCTTTAATTCTGCCAGTGGACTGCTTCAGTCGTTCAGTTGTAATCATCAACCTTCATCACTGATCAAGTGGAGACCTGAGCCAGGAACAGTGCTTAAGATATCATAACAAGCATAATAATACTGCATTAATATATACACTTTACATTAGTAGAGAATATGTCAGACAAGGAACGCTGATTCCACAATAGAGAAAGACAAAAAGGCTACTGTAGAATGTAAAGCAACATCCAGTAATTCATGAAGTGGATAACTCGCTTTTCCTGATATATCAAGAAGCATTCTGAAGTGATTGAACCAGTACTACACTCCCTTTTATTAGGCAGTAAGAGGAGGTTCAATTCTACATCTCTTTTGGTTCTGGAAAGATACAAAAATGTACAGCACATACAATTTTGCACATTGCCTTTTATTAGGAGGTAAGAAGAGGTTCAATTCATCTCTTTTGGTTCTGGAAAGATACAAAATGCACAACAAATACAATTTTGCACTCTGGAGTTTACTTTCACAGAATACAGATAAAAAAGTACAGACAAATAAAACTACAGCTACCTGATTGCAAGCCATTTTAATCAAATCAGGAAAGCATCAAACAGTTTACTGACTATGAGCCTAACTTGCTACTAGACTGTAAATTCTACAACAGAGGGATAAAAGTTTATAAATATTGAATCATCAATTCTTGAGAGGAAAGATACAAAATCAAGCTGAATCAAGAAGAGGGAGGTAGAGGTCGCAATGCTCACCGGAGACCTTTGTAAGCAATGAAGTGGTCGCAGTGCAGGTCAGACACTGTTTTGCGTGACAGAGGAGGTTGCCACAGGACGCCCCGCTGCGCCGGAGACGCGGAAGAGGGGGTCGGGGTCGCCCCCGTCCAGCCCAACGCAGTCGAGCGCACTGAGCTAGGGTGAGGCGGAGAGGCGCGAGGGGGCGTGATGCACGACGGAGTGGTGTTGCTGGAGACGTGCCAGGGACGGACGCGCCGCCGCAGCCGAAACCCTAGACATGGGCTAGGGGTTGAGTGCGAGCGCAGGGGGCTGGGAGCGGTGGATCCAGCCGGGCTGGAGGGCGGAGGGGTCGGAGACGAGCTCGTGAGCGTGCTGCACGGTGGCGGATGTCGCCGGAATCGGCGGATGTTGGTGGCGGCGCGACGATTCACAGGAGAGGCAGAGATGGGTGCGCGAGAGATGGATTGGTGGGGGTTGCGGCGGATCTAGCAGATGCCGGAGCAGCGAGGTGAGAGGAGGCAAAGGGCTGGCGACGAGCAGTGGGAGGAGGCGATGTGGTGGTGGGTGGCGGCGATGTGGGTGAGAAGATGGGGAATCGGGTGGAGGGCTGCGACGAAAGGAGAGACAGAGAGAGGAGGGACTTAGGGTTTGGTTTTTATACCTGAATGGTTAGGTGGGCTTTGGCGGGCTTTAGCGGGCTTGCGGGGCTGTACCGGGCCATTCATGACAGATTTCAAAAACGTCATGCGAAATCCGTCATGAATCAACAGATTTCTTGTAGTGTTACCCCTAATGTATAAAAATCTAGGGCATGTACTGATAGTTTAGCTTCACTGACGAGTCAATGCCTGTTGGTGGAAGGGTACTCTCCACTAACTAGAGGTTAATTAGTGACAAGCCCCTAAACCCATCACTGTGGGATCTAAGGAATTGGCGGAGGAGTGGGGGGAGGGGGCATGCCCCCAGCATTGGACAATTCTATCAAGGAAATAATGAATAGAGGGCTTAGATGGAAGAGAATTTATTATTTTGTCCCCTCAAATGTTCACTGGACCGGCTCTTATGCAGTAGTGGTGGTATAGTGAAACTAAGGAATTGGATTGGTTTATTCCTGAAGATAAAAGAATGTCAAAATTCAAAACCATATACGAGTAGTAGGATTCATTTGAAATTCCTAAACATGTGTTTAGGGCTTCTTTGGTTCATAGAATTTAGAAATCACAAAGATAAAAGAAACTAAAAATAGAGAAATGTGTAATAGTAGATATATGGTTGAGTCGCTACAAAAATGCAAGAAGTTTTCTATAGATTTAGGTGTACGTGATTGTTGCCATAAAAACAGAAAACTTTAGACTCGATGAAAACTTTCCTTTGAAATCACATACCAAAAATAGACCATGTGAAACTTACGATGGTTTTAACATAAATATTCATATGGAATAAAGTCCTCCAACCAGAGAAGCCATAAGGCAAAGATGTATACTAAAAATGTTAAGAAGTTTATCTACCAGCTTTACTCTTGAAGGACATATGCCCTAGAGGCAATAATAAAGTTATTATTTATTTTCTTATTTTATGATAAATGTTTATTATTCATGCTAGAATTGTATTAACTGGAAACTTGATACATGTGTGAATACATAGAGAAAACAATGTGTCACTAGTATGCCTTTACTTGACTAGCTTGCTGAATCAAAGATGGTTAAGTTTCCTAGCCATAGACATGAGTTGTCATTTGATTAACAGATCACATCATTAGGAGAATGATGTGATTGACTTGACCCATTCCGTTAGCTTAGCACTTGATCATTTAGTATGTTGCTATTGCTTTCTTCATGACTTATACATGTTCCTATAACTATGAGATTATGCAACTCCCGTTTACCAGAGGAACACTTTGTGTACTACCAAACGTCACAACGTAACTGGGTGATTATAAAGATGCTCTACAGGTGTCTCCGAAGGTACTTGTTGGGTTGGCGTATTTTGAGATTAGGATTTGTCACTCCGATTGTCGGAGAGGTATCTCTGGGCCCACTCGGTAATGCACATCACTATAAGCCTTGCAATCATTGTAACTAATGTGTTAGTTGCGGGATGATGCATTACATAACGAGTAAAGAGACTTGCCGGTAACGAGATTGAACTAGGTATTGAGATACCGACGATCGAATCTCGGGCAAGTAACATACCGATGACAAAGGGAAAAACGTATGTTGTTATGCGGTTTGACCGACAAAGATCTTCGTAGAATATGTGGGAGCCAATATGAGCATCCAGGTTCCGCTATTGGTTATTGACGGGAGACATGTCTCGGTCATGTCTACATAGTTCTCGAACCTGTAGGGTCCGCACGCTTAAAGTTCGATGACGGTTATCTTATGAGTTTATGTGTTTCGATGTAGGTCGACGTGCCGAGGCAGGTCGACGAGCGCATGCTCGTCACCATCGCCGTCAACGTGCTCCCCTGCACGCCCAACGAGACGTGCGGGGGCCCCGCCGGCAACCGCCAAGCGGCGAGCCTCAACAACGTCAGCTTCGTGAACCCGTCCGTGGACATCCTCGGCGCCTACTACCGCTCCGTCTGCGGCGTGTTCGATGCAGACTTCCCCAACAAGCCACCCTTCTTCTTCAACTTCACAGACGTCGACAACGACCCCATCGAGCGCTGGGCCACCAAGCGCGGCACCAAGGTGAAGGTGGTGGAGTACGGCGCCGTCGTGGAGGTGGTGTTCCAGGACACCTCCATCCTCGGCGCCGAGAACCACCCCATGGACCTGCACGGCTTCACGTTCTACGTGGTAGGGAGAGGCTTCGGGAATTTTGACGAGCAGAAGGACCCGGCCACCTATAACTTGGTCGACCCGCCGCACCGGAACGCGGTCTCCGTGCCCAAAGCTGGCTGGGCCGCTATCCGATTCCGCGCGGCGAATCCAGGTGAGTTTAACTTTATATTCAGCTTTTGGGCTATGCCTGTGAAATTCGTTGGAGCGAATTAATCAAGTGCCAATCTCTAATGTTTTGTGTATGTGCTCTTTTTTAGGTGTCTGGTTCATGCATTGCCATTTTGATCGCCATGTGGTGTGGGGAATGAGCACCGTCTTCATCGTGAAGGATGGCAAGGCTCCTGAAGCTAAAATGATGCCTCCGCCTCCCAACATGCCTACCTACTAAATAATCCACATGGAAAACTAGAACGTCAAGGAGCTTTGCCGCGCCCGCCATGTTGATGAAAGAGTATCGAGACAATATAATTATTAATGGACGTTTGAATTATAATGTACAAGTCAGCTTCATGAGATTTTACAAAATCCGCCGCAAATCCATAAGAAAGAAGACGGACACTGAGAATGTTTAAAAGATCGACAAAATACTTATGAACTGTGGTGTGAACTATACAAATGAAACATAATACTGGATTTAGCATTTGAACATTAATATCTATAAACATCCTCTTATGATAATCTAAAGTGACATAATGAAGAGTTGTGCATCACTCGATGGAGAGGCCGAGGGCTTTCCCTCAATTCAAAATAATAATTTGTATTCACATAATAAGATCAAATGGATAGCACAAAAAACTAAAAATGAAAAGAAAGAGCATCTCAAAGTCTAACGTCTTTTTAGGAAGTTAGAGAACCTAAGTAGATTCCCTATCTCGAGGAAATAATGAATATAAATATACAAAATGTTGGCATGTCAATTGCTGTACCTGCCGAAGCTAATGCAATTATTTTGAACATTGTGAAGTTGTTACGAAAACTGCTGCAGTGGGCACACCACTTAAATTATAATCTGTATTAGTGGCCATCCAAATGTATGAAAAACAGGGTACATGTCATGAGCTCCATTCAACATCACAGAATCTGAATAGAAGAAATGATTCCAAATAAACACCTTAGTCATCTGAACAGCAGCATCAGATCATCCGTTGTTTGTATAGTGCACCCTATATTAATTCCTTCCATCAAGAAGCTGAAATAATTATATGTCCACAAATTGTGTTAGCATAAGGAAAAGAATCATATTGAAGGCAGAGGGCTGCATATCATCCTGCAAGAACTTGAATTGTACTATATCTACTTCTGCCATGAAGCATATGTTTAACTCATTGCTCATCTTTCTTGAATGCTATTCTTACTTTATTTCCTGATTTTTTTAGAAACCATATCCTTTAAGTTTCCTAGTCACAGGATGGCAGATTACTTGTAGCGACACTTCCATCAGTTGAGAGGACAACTCTAGTCAACAATTTCATTGATCCGACACCAGACATGGTCGAAATAGATAGTACCTTAGATAACACATGGTCTGAAAGTGCATCGTTTAAAGCAATTACACTGGCGTCGTGGCGGCACACAGGACAAACCTGCAACTCTGTGGACAGAATATCAAGCAATCAAAACATCTTGAGTTGTTCATTCCTGTAGATTTTTCTTAATATTCACTTTTAGTTAAAATTACCAGAAATTGCAATCTGAGAGGAGCAAACCATATCTCAAACCGAAGGGGCATTTGGACCTCGGCATTAAAAAGAATTACCAGAAACTGAATGAATTGAATGTACGAAAAATAACCTCATCTTGGTAACTCTTGGCCCCCAATGAAAACTTTGGATCACGGGGACACACCAGCAGTTGGATTTACCAGCTTTCTGATTGAAACAGTGGCTTGAAATAGCGCAAATCTTCCCCAATTAAGTATCACCCTAAAATTCAATTTCTCAAAAAATAATTCCCAATCAGTAAAGAATCAACAGAAATATAGTACATGTATGAGATTGAAACAAAAGACATAATACAGCCCGTTGGGTGAAACGAAGGTTGAAGTGGGAATACAAATCCGATTTCAGTTTTGCTCTTGCACATAACCATACGCAGCGATGCACCATCGCAGATGGCCATGGGTTTCTACTTTCTACAACTCAAGACATCGCTAGTACATGGAATAGTCGCCCTGGTGAACTGTTAGCTTTTTGTGGGGAACAGCAGGGTGAGCCGATTCTCCCGCCTCTGGTTAAGGCACGGTGGCCGCGCCAGGTAAGAAGGGGCTGCAGAGGAAGAGTACATGGCGGGCGGACGACACCTACGTGGAGGCAGACGCACATCAGAAGCTCAACGACGGCGGGGGAGCATCATGGAGGAAGGAACAGAGTCCTTCCATCGCAACGGAAGGAATAGAGAAACGGTGGCGGCGCATCGTGTTCGAGGGGATTGTTTTTAGGGCAGTTCATCCGGAAGGAACAACGCTGGAACCTGGACGATAGCGTCCGAATGAGAATACTGGGCCTTCCACAGCCCGGTAAAGGAGGTAAACGCGAGCTCGTTCCGCGGAGCAGCGGCCGCGAGACGGCGCGCGACGCGCGCGCGAGCTGGGACGAGGACTTTGATCTGCACCGTACTTTGGAGGATCCGACGGCTGAGACACTCAAATCGCTGTGAAGGCTCGTAGCTAGCTGCGTTTTACTGTTTTTTAATGGCCGACATATGCAATACAATCAAGCCAAAAAATTGTTTAGTTGACTGATTTTTATCATTTATTTATTATATTGTTTATCATTTAAGCATAGTGTGTGAAATACACGGGCCAGCTGAGGCCCATATGAATAGAAGTTGAGTTTTCTATTCGTTTGGCTGGATGGGAAAAGTAATTTTATTTTATTGTGTAAATGTTCTTGTTGTTCAATACCTATATATGAATTAAAGAATATTTTGTTGGAATATTTGTAATCCTGTTGCACTAGTTGTTTAGGTTTATTTTCAGCAAATAAACCGGTCCATGCAAACGTGAACCTGTTCACGGCTGGATTGGAGCAGTAGCTAGGTAGTTAGCACGATGCTTTTTTTTTGAATTAAAACGAGATTTTATTCATTAGCAATGACCAATACATGGTTTGTGAGAAGCGTTACAATTTCACTAATAGGCTCCTCAAACCAATCCGAAGTCGAAAAAAATCTAGCTAATCTAGCAAGTTCATGTGCTACTTTATTAGCCTCTCTATTATAATGTTCGAATTTAGTCATGATAAAATCACAAGCATAGTGATAGCAGTCATCGAAGATTGCCGCCGCCGCTCCCGCTGACTGTCCTCCATCCTGCATGGTCTCAATCACCTCCAGGTTGTCAGAGTTGATGATTAGGCGATTACATCCTGCCCTTTGCGCTAAATTTAGGCCAAATTTGAGAGCTAAGGCCTCCGCCATGAGAACATCCGTGCAGTGGTCTATCTTTCCATTCCCTCCTGCAATAAACCTACCTTTGTCGTCCCTCAATACTTCCCCCATCGTACCCTCCAGCAAGTCATGATCAGAAGAGCCGTCAACATTGAGTTTCACAAATCCCCTAGGAGGACATTGCCAACCCCCCTTTTTCATGGACGCCTTTAAAGATGATGCATTTACAAAATTATATGTAAGAGCTATGATGCCCATTGAGATCCGAGTCACATTTTGAGTTAATTCCTGGTGCACTAATTTCCGTCTTTCCCACCATAGATACCAAAATGAGATAGCTATCATTTCTCTAACATTTTCGTGGCCCATAATGCGCAGGACTTGATCTGGAAGGAGTAATAGGTATTCCAATGTTGCCTCTCCAGCACGATCAATCTCACAAGCTCTCTCAATAATCATATCCAACCCTAGCCTTTTCCAAACCTCCTTCGCTTTTCTACATAGGAAGAGCAAGTGCTTCGTATCTTCTACACACTGAGAGCAGGTAGGGCAAGAGGGCGAGACCTTCATATGTCTATTAGTGAGTGTTGCCCGGCATGGGAGAGTGCCATGTAGTGTCCACCATAATTTTTTTTGACTTTCGTATCTTCTATTAGTTAGCACGATGCTTTGTGTGTGGTAAGGGACGTGGGATGGCGCGTCCGAATAGCTTGGTCGTGGCACAAACTTAGGATCATTTAGTTAGACAGTTAAGTTGTTAAATAAACGAGAGTTGCACGCAGCGCAAAATACTCTCTCTCTCTCTCTTGTGTGTGTGTGTTCATCGTGTGAGCTTCTCCACCGATCAGCTACAACATATTTCATTATGGATTCTGGTTATATGCATTATTGTCCTCGTTTCTTGTACAAAAGGTGTGTATTTTAGCATCATGGAGTTCAAGCAATAATTCTAAAAGGGCTCGTCATTTTCTCTAGTAAAAACCACTCTCTACACCCCTTTGAAGAGCGTCCTTCACCCTAATAAGTTCTAGGCATCTGTTATTACATAGTAAAAAAGTAAGTCCCGTATTGACCAAAATAGAGATTGGGGGCTGTTTGGTTGCTACCCTGAGCGATATTTGCCTGGCCGGAGCGACACCTGAAACTAGCCTAGACTCTGTTTGATTGCCTCCCTGAGCGTTTTTTCCCTCACATGACCTGAGTTCGTCCGCCATGAATTTTTTTTCTCGAATACGCACGAGAGAGTGCGTATCATTCATTATAGAAGAAAGGGTACGAAACCCATGTCCACCTTACAAGCCTATTTACATACGGATTTTATCCGCCTACCCTTTGATCTCATAGAATGATTACTCGCTACAGTCCCACGCTACATGATCCACCTCAAACCCTAGACTATCTTCCTTGAAAAGCCCCGCCTTCGGCCAAAGCCGACCTTCCTCCTGAATTCGTTGCACGGCTCATTGAATTGATGGCGTCGCTCCATTGAAGACCATGTCATTCCATTGCTTCCAGATTATCCACATTACGAGAAGACATTTAGCTCTATGAGCTTTGCGGTTGGTTGAGGCGCCATCCTGACGTATGCACCATTGTTCAAGAGGTTCATCTTGTGTCTGGGCTGGAACTCCACTATGTTGGTCAATCTGCTCACAGCAAGCCAAATCTGCTTCGCAATGCTACACTCCAGCATCAGGTGGTGCATTGTCTCCTGTTGTTGATCACACATGGGGCAAGCTGTCTGGTGAGGTAAACCGCGCCGAGCAAGCCTATCCGATGTCCACTATCTGTTCTTCAGTGCCAGCCAATTGAAGAAGCGACATCTCAATGGAGCCTTGGATTGCCATGTAAAGCACGCTGTTGGAGAAACTTGCCGTCCCATGAATCTTGTTGCATAGGCCGAGCGAGTTGAGAAGCATCCATTGTTCTCCCACGCTCAATACATCGAATCTGAATTTTCATCGTCAAGCCTAATGGCCGATACTGTTGGCCATAAGTTAAGGTACTGATCCAATGCCTCCGGAGTGAGGTCAGTGCCAATATCCAATGCCCAGCTGTTGTCTCCCATCACATCGGCCACCAGCTTAGTCTGCCTGGCTCGTTTTGGAACTCAGCAGTATATTTCCGGAGCTATATCTCTGACACGCGAGCCCTAGATCCATCTGTCTTCCCAGAAGAGGGTGGATTTCCCATCCCCAATCCTCGTCCGCGTAGCTGCATCCACCAGGGTCCGTGACTTCGCAGGAACAGCGATCGAGAAGTTAGCCCATGGCCTTTCCTTGTCAGTTCTCTGACGCCATGCCCATCGCGCCCGAAGTGCCTTGTTCCGCTAGCGCAGGTTGGGTAGCCCTAGCCCGCCAGCCCATTTGGGCGTGCAGACTACATCCCACGTGACAGAGCAACTTCCACCACCGGCCTCCTTACCGCACCATAGGAAACCTCTGCAGATCTTGACCGGTGCCGCTAATGTTCTCGCAGGAAGATCAAGTGCCATCATTGTATGAACCGGGATAGCACACATAACAGATTGGACAAGCAGTAATTTTCCACTCTTCGGCAGCATGACCGCCTTCCAAAGTGGAAGGCAATCCGCAACGTGGTCCACCAAATCCTGTAGTTGAGATGTTGTGGCCTTCCTGATCGTGAGCGGCATGCCCAAATACTTGCACGGAAACATCGTGCTTGAGCAACCAAGTTTGGTGGAGACCAACTGCAACTCCTCTTGGGAGCAACGAATCGGCACGACAGCACTCTTGTTCATGTTGACAACTAAGCTCGATGCCTGCCCAAAAAGGTGTAAGATTGCTCCACATGTGTTTGTTTCCAGCTCATTGGGTTTGAAAAATATGACGACATCATCCGCAAACATTGAAACCCTTTGGTGCACACGAGACCGAGTCAAGGGCGCAAGTAGGCCGCGCTCTGTTGCGTGCTTGAACATAGCATGCAAAGGCTCCATGCAGAGAATGAAGATCATGGGCGAGAGAGGGTCCCCTTGCCTTAAGCCTTGACATGCGAGAATTGGTTTGCCGGGTCGCCCATTGATCATGATCCTAGTGGAGGAGGTGGCAAGCAGTCCACATATCGATGCTATCCACTTTTCCCCAAAACCAAATCTCCTTAAAACCTCAAGCACGAAAGGCCAACTGATGGAGTTGAAAGCTTTGGTAATATCCAGTTTAAGCAGTACCATAGGGGATCTCAGAGCATGAAATCTCCTTGCAGTGCATTGGACAATCATAAAATTGTCGTGGAGGGAACGGCCCTTAACAAACGTGCTCTGATGCTGCCCAATTAGCTTCGGCAAGTCCTTCGCAAGCCTAGTGGCAAGAATCTTGTCAAATATTTTGATTGGGCCACTAATAAGGCTCACTAGGCAGTAATCCTTGATATCCAGCGCCCCGACCTTCTTTGGTAACAGAGAAACTAGGGCTTTGTTCACTGCCCCCATACCACGCACATCCTCCTTGTGAAAGTGCTCAAGTGCCCTCATGAAGTCAGACTTAATGACGTGCCAACATGTTACGAAGAATCTCCCGGTGAATCCGTCAGGCCCAGGAGCTTTGTCGAACGGCATGCCCTTGATGGCCCTGTGGACTTCCTCCTCCGTGAAAGGTGCTTCGAGGTGCACCAAGTTCAGAGAAGGTAGGTCCAGAGCATCAAGATTTATTGTGGTTTCTCTGGCTCGTGTCGATCCGAACAGATCCTGAAAGTACTTATCGGCCACCTTCACTATTTCCTCTTGTCCCGTGCAGATAATCCCTTCATGTTGTAGCTTGGTAATGGTGTTCTTCCTCTGCCTGTGTCTTGCATGACGCTGAAAAAGTGCCATGTTAGCATCCCCCACTTTCAGGTGTAACAATCGAGAGCGCTGCCTCGCCATCGTTCGCTCCAATGAGCATAAACCCAACAATTTCTGCTTGAGAAGTTTCTGAAGCCCATGTTCCTAGTCCGACAGGGCCCTCGGCTCCACCGCCATATCTAGGTGTGATATGACTTCCATGGCAATGGAAATCTGAAGGCGAATGTTACCTATCCAACAATCACTCCAGCTTTGCAAGGCTTTAGCAGTGGCATGCAGCTTATTGTCCAGTACCACAAATGGTTATCCACAGAGGGGGTGGATTGCCAAGCCTGCTGAACTATGTCCAAGAACCCATCCACTTTGGGCCAAAGACATTCAAACTTGAAGCGCCGACCCACCTCAAATTCTGCATCAACATCCACCAGGAGCGTGCAGTGATCAGAGATTGCAGAGCCGAGCGACGTGAGGAGGCTCCTACGGTATATATCCTCCCATGAATTGGTGAAAAAAACGTGGTCAATCTTCTCCATAGTCGGATCCCGCTGTTCATTGCTCCACGTATGCCGCTTCCCTTTGAGGCACAACTCCTTCAGTTCAAGTCTATTCAGCATTGCCCGGACACGAGCCATCACGCGCCTGTTTATTGTGGCCTTGTTCTTATTCTCCGGGTTGACAAGCAAAGTAAAGTCCCCAACTATCGCCCATGGACCTGCATGAAAGTCTCGCACCTCCCGGATTTCCTCCAGGAACACCACCTTCCTCGCGTCACCTTGAGGCCCATACACTCCTGTTAGCCACCAGATTGGTGTCCCATCTTGCTTGATGAGCATCGTTAGAGTGTTAGGCTTAATGTGCCTACTCGTTACGGACACGACCAGATGATCCCACGCAATTAGGATTCCACTCCTAGTGCCGGTCGCTGGGACGTAATAGAAATTTTCAAATTTATTGCCAAGGCATTGTCGTACAACCTCGTCTGAGATCACCTCCATCTTCGTCTCTTGTAGGCATACAATGTCCACCTTTGCCGCCACTACCATTTGATAGATAGTGCTTCTACGTGCCGGAGAGTTTAGGCCCCTCACATTCCACACTAAAATCTTCAGTGGTTGTGTAGTCATCGGAGTAGACCCACATCCACAAGCTACCCACACGGCATTACTGCCCCTGCACCACCATGTCTTCGTCCCCTTGTAAAGGCAGGATCGACGCATCCCAACCAAAGAGTGCCAAAATGGCCTTTACGTGACAGTCCAATAGTGGCTTGTCAAAAAGCCTCGCATATGCTTGAAGAACTTCGTCCCTGATCGCACCCCCCTCATTCGCAAGGCATAGCTTCTTGATTGGAACTGCCCCTTGTTTGGATGCCTTAGAGCCCCGTCCACCCTTGGCTAGGCGAACACTCCGTCTGGGGGTCGTCACCTGAGGTTTCTTTTGGCGCGGCTTCCTCTGTTTAGCAGCCAGACCCCGGGTAGTGGGTTGCTCCAGGAGGTGGGTGATGGGGTCACGTAGCTCGGAGCAAAACTGGTCGACACGATCTTGGAGGGCTGGTGTAGGAGTGTCCTGGGTAGGTGAAGCCTTAGGAATGTCATGTTGTTCGGAAAGATTCACCAGAAACCAACCAGCATCACGAGTGCATGGCGGTGTCACATCACCGTGCAGATCCGGCCCCACCACCGGTGTCTCTTCCTCTGTCCGGCCAGGCAGATTGCATAGAAAAGAGTTGGCCAGAATGGCGCGAGATGCTCCAGATGCCCGTCCTCGATTGGCGTGGCTGCCCCCTCATTAGGCAGACACAGATCCCACCCCCACTCTGATATGCTGCAAATCTCCAGCATGCAAATCATGCATGGGCCCCGGGAGCGGAGACTGGGAACCCACCACTAATTCGCCATGCCGTCCACCAGGGCCAACCTGTGGCGCTCCACCTGGTTGGGGGACAGATCCCAAACCTGCCTCTCGAAGCAGCTGCGTTGGCCCTGAAGGAAATATGCCCTAGAGGCAATAATAAAGTTATTATTTATTTCCTTATATCATGATAAATGTTTATTATTCATGATAGAATTGTATTTAACCGGAAACATAATACATGTGTGAATACATAGACAAACAGAGTGTCACTAGTATGCCTCTACTTGACTAGCTCATGAATCAAAGATGGTTAAGTTTCCTAACCATAGACATGAGTTGTCATTTGATTAACGGGATCACATCATTAGGAGAATGATGTGATTGACTTGACCAATTCCGTTAGCTTAGCACTTGATCATTTAGTATGTTGCTATTGCTTTCTTCATGACTTATACATGTTCCTATGACTATGAGATTATGTAACTCCAGCTTACCGGAGGAACACTTTGTGTGCTACCAAACGTCACAACATAACTGGGTGATCATAAAGGTGCTCTACAGGTGTCTCCGAAGGTACTTGTTGAGTTGACGTATATCAAGATTAGGATTTGTCACTCTGATTGTCAGAGAGGTATCTCTGGGCCCTCTCGGTAATGCACATCACTATAATCCTTGCAAGAAATGTAGCTAATGAGTTAGTTACGGGATGATGCATTACGTAACGAGTAAAGAGACTTGACGGTAATGAGATTGAACTAGGTATTGAGATACTGACGATCGAATCTCGGGCAAGTAACATACCATGACAAAGGGAACAACATATGTTGTTATGCGGTTTGACCAATAAAGATCTTCATAGAATATGTAGGAGCCAATATGAGCATCGAGGTTCCGCTATTGGTTATTGACTGGAGACGTGTCTCAGTCATGTCTACATAGTTCTCGAACCTGTAGGGTCCGCACGCTTAAAGTTAGATGACGGTTATATTATGAGTTTATGTGTTTTGATGTACCGAAGGTAGTTCGTAGTCCCGGATGTGATCACAGACATGACGAGGAGTCTTAGAATGGTCGAGACATGAAGATTGAATATTGGATGACTATATTCGGACATCGGAATGGTTCCGGGGGTTATCGGATATATACCGGAGTAACGGGGGGTTACCCGAACCCCCCGGAGGTTAATGGGCCTCATTGGCCCAAGTGGTGGAAGAGGAGAGGTGGCCAAGGGGCAGCCTCGCGCCCCTCCCCCCCAAGTCCGAATTGGACAAGGAAGGGGGCGACGCCCCCCCCTTTCCTTTCCCCCTCTCTCTCCTTCACTCTGCTCTCCTACTCCAACAAGGAAGGGGGGGAGTCCTACTCCCGGTGGGAGTAGGACTCCTCATGGGGCGCGCCAAGGGTGGCCGGACCCCTCCCCCTCCTCCACTCCTTTATATACGGGGAGGGAGGCACCCCCTAGAGACACAACAATTGATCCTTGAGATCTCTTAGCCGTGTACGGTGCCCCCTCCACCATAGTTCACCTCGATAATATCGTAGCGGTGCTTAGGCGAAGCCCTGGGTCGATAGAACATCATCATCGTCACCACGCCGTCGTGCTGACGGAACTCTCCCTCAAAGCTCTACTGGATCGGAGTTCGAGGGACGTCATCGAGCTGAACGTGTGCAAAACTGGGAGGTGCCGTGCGTTCGGTACTTGATCGGTCGAATCATGAAGACGTACGGCTACATCAACCGCGTTGTGCTAACGCTTCCGCTTTCGGTCTAGGAGGGTACGCGGACACACTCTCCCCTCTCGTTGCTATGCATCACCATGATCTTGTGTGTGCTTAGGAAATTTTTGAAATTACTACGTTCCCCAACAGTGGCATCCGAGCCTGGTTTTATGCGTTGATGTTATATGCACGAGTAGAACACAAGTGAGTTGTGGGCGATACAAGTCATACTGCTTACCAGCATATGTCATACTTTGGTTCGGCGGTATTGTTGGATGAAGCGGCCCGGACCGACATTACGCGTATGCTTACGCGAGACTGGTTCTGCCGACGTGCTTTGCACACAGGTGGCTGGCGGGTGTCAGTTTCTCCAACTTTAGTTGAACCGAGTGTGGCTAGCCTGGTACTTGAGAAGGTTAAAACAACATTAACTTGACGAACTATCGTTGTGGTTTTGATGTGTAGGTAAGAATGGTTCTTGCTAAGCCCATAGCAACCACGTAAAACTTGCAACAACAAAGTAGAGGACGTCTAACTTGTTTTTGCAGGGCATGTTGTGATGTGATATGGTCAAGACGTGATGCTATATTGTATGAGATGATCATGTTTTGTAACCGAGTTATCGGCAACTGGCAGGAGCCATATGGTTGTCGCTTTATTGTATGCAATGCAATCGCCCTGTAATTGCTTTACTTTATCACTCAGCGGTAGCGATAGTCGTAGAAGCAATAGTTGGCGAGACGACAACGATGCTACGATGGAGATCAAGGTGTCGCGTCGGTGACGATGGTGATCATGACGGTGCTTCGGAGATGGAGATCACAAGCACATGATGATGATGGCCATATCATATCACTTATATTTATTGCATGTGATGTTTATCTTTTATGCATCTTATCTTGCTTTGATTGACGGCAGCATTATAAGATGATCTCTCACTAAATTTCAAGATAAAAGTATTCTCCCTGAGTATGCACCGTTGCCAAAGTTCGTCGTGCCCAGACACCACGTGATGATCGGGTTTGATAAGCTCTACGTCCATCTACAACGGGTGCAAGCCAGTTTTGCACACGCAGAATACTCAGGTTAAACTTGACGAGCCTAGCATATGCAGATATGGCCTCGGAACACTGATACCGAAAGGTCGAGCGTGAATCATATAGTAGATATGATCAACATAGTGATGTTCACCATTGAAAACTACTCCATTTCACGTGATGATCGGTTATGGTTTAGTTGATTTGGATCACGTGATCACTTAGATGATTAGAGGGATGTCTATCTAAGTGGGAGTTCTTAAGTAATATGATTAATTGAACTTAAATTTATCATGAACTGAGTACCTGATAGTATTTTGCTTGTCTATGTCTATTGTAGATAGATGGCCCGTGTTGTTGTTCCGTTAAATTTTAATGCGTTCCTTGAGAAAGAAAAGTTGAAAGATGATGGTAGCAATTACACGGACTAGGTCCATAACTTGAGGATTATCCTCATTGATGCACAGAAGAATTACGTCCTGGAAGCACCGCTGGGTGCCAGGACTGCTGCAGATGCAACTGACAACGTTAAGAACGTCTGGCAGAGCAAAGCTGATGACTATCAATAGTTCAGTGTGCCATGCTTTACGGCTTAGAACCGGAACTTCAACGATGTTTTGAACGTCATGGAGCATATGAGATGTTCCAGGAGTTGAAGTTAATATTTCAAGCAAATGCCCGGATTGAGAGATATGAAGTCTCCAATAAGTTCTACAGCTGCAAGATGGAGGAGAATGGTTCTGTAAGTGAATATATACTCAAAATGTTTGGGTATTGCAATCACTTGATTCAACTGGGAGTTAATCTTCCGGATGATAGTGTCATTGACAGAATTCTTCAATCACTGCCACCAAGCTACAAGAGCTTCGTGATGAACTATAATATGCAAGGGATGAACAAGACAATTCCCGAGCTCTTCGCAATGCTAAAGGTTGCGGAGGTAGAAATCAAGAAGGAGCATCAAGTATTGATGGTCAATAAGACCAGCAGTTTCAAGAAAAAGGGCAAAGCGAAGAAGAAGGGGAACTTCAAGAAGAACGACAAACAAGTTGCTGCTCAAGAGAAGAAACCCAAGTCTGGACCTAAGCCTGAGACTGAGTGCTTCTACTGCAAGCAGACTGGACAATGGAAGCGGAACTGCCCCAAGTATTTGGCGGATAAGAAGGATGGCAAGGTGAACAAAGGTATATGTGATATACATGTTATTGATGTGTACCTTACCAGAGCTCGCAGTAGCACCTGGGTATTTGATACTGGTTCCGTTGCTAATATTTGCAAGTCGAAACAGGGACTACGGATTAAGGGGACACTGGCTAAGGACGAGATGATGATGCACGTGGGAAATGGTTCCAAAATCGATGTGATCGCCATCGACACGCTACCTCTACATCTACCTTCAGAATTAGTTTAAACCTAAATAATTGTTATTTGGTGCCAGCGTTGAGCATGAACATTATATCTGGATCTTGTTTGATGCGAGACGGTTATTCATTTAAATCTGAGAATAATGGTTGTTCTATTTATATGAGTAATATCTTTTATGGTCATGCACCCTTAAAGAGTGGTCTATTTCTGATGAATCTCGATAGTAGTGATACACATATTCATAATGTTGAAGCCAAAAGATGTAGAGTTGATAATGATAGTGCAACTTATTTGTGGCACTGCCGTTTGGGTCATATTGGTGTAAAGCGCATGAAGAAACTCCATACTGATGGACTTTTGGAATCACTTGGTACTTGCGAACCATGCCTCATGGGCAAGATGACTAAAACGCCGTACTCCGGAACTATGGAGCGAGCAACTGATTTATTGGAGATCATACATACTGATGTATGTGGTCCAATGAATATTGAGGCTCGCGGCGGGTATCGTTATTTCTCACCTTCATAGATGATTTGAGCAGATATGGGTACATCTACTTAATGAAACATAAGTCTGTAACATTTGAAAAGTTCAAAGAATTTCAGAGTGAAGTTGAAAATCATCGTAACAAGAAAATAAAGTTTCTATGATCTGATCGTGGAGGAGAATATTTGAGTTACGAGTTTGGTCTACATTTGAAACAATGCAGAATAGTTTCACAACTCACGCCACTCGGAACACCACAACGTAATGGTGTGTCCGAATGTCGTAATCGTACTTTACTAGATATGGTGCGATCTATGATGTCTCTTACTGATTTACCGCTATCATTTTGGGGTTATGCTTTAGAGACGGCTGCATTCACGTTAAATAGGGCACCATCAAAATCCGTTGAGACGACACCTTATGAACTGTGGTTTGGCAAGAAACCAAAGTTGTCGTTTCTTAAACTTTGGGGCTGCGATGCTTATGTGAAAAAGCTTCAACCTGATAAGCTAAAACCCAAATCGGATAAATGTGTCTTCATAGGATACCCAAAGGAAACTGTTGGGTACACCTTCTATCACAGATCCAAAGGAAAGACATTCGTTGCCAAGAATGGATCCTTTCTTGAGAAGGAGTTTCTCTCGAAAGAAGTGAGTGGGAGGAAAGTAGAACTTGATGAGGTAACTATACATGCTCCCTTATTGTAAAATAGTTCATCACAGAAACCGGTTCCTGTGACGATTACACCAATTAGTGAGGAAGTTAATGATATTGATCATGAAACTTCAGATCAAGTTACTACTGAACCTCGTAGGTCAACCAGAGCAAGATCCACACCAGAGTGGTATGGTAATCCTATTCTGGAAGTCATGTTACTTGACCATGGCGAACCTACGAACTATGAGGAAGCGATGATGAGCCCAGATTCTGCAAAATGGCTTGAGGCCATGAAATCTGAGATGGGATCCATGTATGAGAACAAAGTGTGGACTTTGGTTGACTTGCCCGATGATCGGCAAGCCATCGAGAATAAATGGATCTTCAAGAAGAAGACTGACGCTGATGGTAATGTTGCTGTCTACAAAGCTCGACTTGTTGCAAAAGGTTTTCGACAAGTTCAAGGGGTTGACTACGATGAGACTTTCTCACCCGTAGCGATGCTTAAGTCTGTCCGAATCATGTTAGCAATTGCCGCATTTTATGATTATGAAATTTGGCAAATGGATGTCAAAACTGCATTCCTGAATGGATTTCTGGAAGAAGAGTTGTATATGATGCAACCAGAAGGTTTTGTCGATCCAAAGGATGCTAACAAAGTGTGCAAGCTCCAGCGATCCATTTATGGACTGGTGCAAGCCTCTCAGAATTGGAATAAATGCTTTTATAGTGTGATCAAAGCATATGGTTTTATACAGACTTTTGGAGAAGCCTGTATTTACAAGAAAGTGAGTGGGAGCTCTGTAGCATTTCTAATATTATATGTGGACGACATATTATTGATTGGAAATGATATGGAATTTCTGGATAGCATAAAAGGATACTTGAATAAAAGTTTTTCAATGAAAGACCTCGGTGAAGCTGCTTATATATTAGGCATCAAGATCTATAGAGATAGATCAAGACACTTAATTGGACTTTCACAAAGTACATACCTTGATAAAGTTTTGAAAAAGTTCAAAATGGATCAAGCAAAGAAAGGGTTCTTGCCTGTAATACAAGGTGTGAAATTGAGTCAGACTCAATGCCCGGCCACTGCAGAAGATAGAGAGAAAATGAAAGAAGTTCCCTATGCTTCAGCCATAGGCTCTATCATGTATGCAATGTTGTGTACCAGACCTGATGTGTGCCTTGCTATTAGTTTAGCAGTGAGGTACCAAAGTAATCCAGGAGTGGATCACTGGACAGCGGTCAAGAACATCCTGAAATACCTAAAAAGGACTAAGGATATGTTTCTCGTTTATGGAGGTGACAAAGAGCTAGTCGTAAATGGTTACGTTGATGCAAGCTTTGACATTGATCCGAACGATTCTAAATCGCAAACTGGATACGTGTTTATATTGAGCAGTGGAGCTGTCAGTTGGTGCAGTTCTAAACAAAGCGTCGTGGCAGGATCTACATGTGAAGCGGAGTACATAGCTGCTTCGGAAGCAGCAAGTGAAGGAGTCTGGATGAAGGAGTTCATATCCGATCTAGGTGTCATATCTAGTGCATCGGGTCCAATGAAAATCTTTTGTGACAATACTGGTGCAATTGCCTTGGCAAAGGAATCCAGATTTCACAAGAGAACCAAGCACATCAAGAGCCGCTTCAATTCCATCCGGGACCAAGTCCAGGTGGGAGACATAGAGATTTGCAAGATACATACGGATCTGAATGTTGCAGACCTATTGACTAAGCCTCTTCCACGAGCAAAACATGATCAGCACCAAGGCTCCATGGGTGTTAGAATCATTACTGTGTAATCTAGATTATTGACTTTAGTCAAGTGGGAGACTGAAGGAAATATTCCCTAGAAGCAATAATAAAGTTATTATTTATTTCCTTATATCATGATAAATGTTTATTAGTCATGCTAGAATTGTATTAACCGGAAACATAATACATGTGTGAATACATAGACAAACAGAGTGTCACTAGTATGCCTCTACTTGACTAGCTCGTGAATCAAAGATGGTTAAGTTTCCTAACCATAGACATGAGTTGTCATTTGATTAACGGGATCACATCATTAGGAGAATGATGTGATTGACTTGATCCATTCCGTTAGCTTAGCACTTGATCATTTAGTATGTTGCTATTGCTTTCTTCACGACTTATACGTGTTCCTATGACCATGAGATTATGTAACCCCCGCTTACCGGAGGAACACTTTGTGTGCTACCAAACGTCACGACATAACTGGGTGATTATAAAGGTGCTCTACAGGTGTCTCTGAAGGTACTTGTTGAGTTGACGTATTTCGAGATTAGGATTTGTCACTCCGATTGTCGGAGAGGTATCTCTGGGCCCTCTCGGTAATGCACATCACTATAAGCCTTGCAAGCAATGTAGCTAATGAGTTAGTTACGGGATGATGCATTATGTAACGAGTAAAGAGACTTGCCGATAACGAGATTGAACAAGGTATTAAGATACCGACGACCGAATCTCGGGCAAGTAACATACCGATGACAAAAGGAACAACGTATGTTGTTATGTGGTTTGACCGATAAAGATCTTCGTAGAATATGTAGGAGCCAATATGAGCATCCAGGTTCCGCTATTGGTTATTGACCAGAGATGTGTCTCGGTCATGTCTACATAGTTCTCGAACCCGCAGGGTCCGCATGCTTAAAGTTAGATGACGGTTATATTATGAGTTTATGTGTTTTGATGTACCGAAGGTAGTTCGGAGTCCCAGATGTGATCACAGACATGACGAGGAGTCTCGAAATGGTCGAGACATGAAGATTGATATATTGGACGACTATATTCGGACACGGAATGGTTTCGAGGGTTATCGGATATATACTGGAGTACCGAGGGGTTACCGGAACCCCCCCGGAGGTTAATGGGCCTCATGGCCCAAGTGGTGGAAGAGGAGAGGCGGCCAAGGGGCAGCCGCGCGCCCCTCCCCCCAAGTCTGAATTGGACAAGGAAGGGGGGCGTCCCCCCCCTTTCCTTTCCCCCTCTCTCTCTCTCCCTCTCCTCTCCTACTCCAACAAGGAAGGGGAGAGTCCTACTCCCGGTGGGAGTAGGACTCCTCATGGGGCACGCCAAGGGTGGCCGGCCCCCTCCCCCCCCTCCACTCCTTTATATACGGGGAGGGAGGCACCCGCTAGAGACACACCAATTGATCCTTGAGATCTCTTAGCCGTTGTGGTGCCCCCCTCCACCATAGTTCACCTCGATAATATCGTAGTGGTGCTTAGGCGAAGCCCTGCGTCGGTAAAACATCATCATCGTCACCACGCCGTCGTGCTGACGGAACTCTCCCTCAAAGCTCGGCTGGATCAGAGTTCGAGGGACGTCATCGAGCTGAATGTGTGCAGAACTCGGAGGTGTCGTGCGTTCGGTACTTGATCGGTCGAATCGTGAAGACGTACGACTACATCAACCGCGTTGTGCTTCCGCTTCTGAGGGTATGTGTACACACTCTCCCCTCTCGTTGCTATGCATCACCATAATCTTGTGTGTGCATAGGAAATTTTTGAAATTACTACATTCCCCAACAGGCCCGCCTTGTCCTGGTCTGCATGGCGTGTGGCCGAATCTGATGCCCCCGCGAGGCCGACCCTGCTTTCCACCAACGGCATGACCCTGCAGGTCGAACCGTCCAGAGCGCGGTTGGTTGCCAATGGTCGATCCACACTAGCCGCGTCTGTCCCACTGACCTCACCCACGATCATGGCCTCGCCAGCTGTGTCCCATGACTCAGCATCTGTACGGTCTCCCCTGGTCTATTGACTGTCCACCCGATTTTGAAAATCAGCCTGACGAGCATATCTCCCCTGGTCTGGTGACTGTCCACGGGGTAGCTTGAAACGGGACATAGAGTACACTGGCACTTCTTGTGCAACAAACTTGACGAGCACATCTTTCCCTCCCAAGAGAGAATTGTTTTCATTCATCCCTTAACTTTGTTCCAAACACTTTCTTTGAGATATTTGAAACCTCTGTTTTTGTTGTTTCTAGACAAGTTTTCATTGGGGACATCGAGTATTCCTTTCACCTCATTCCTGATAAGCTCAGAACATCCTTTACTAAAGAATACCGAAGACTTAGAAAGGTTTATTTATTTTGTCCTGAAGCCTAACAATAAGTGTCCAACAACGAGGTTACCAAAGTTGCACCCTCACCTTCAGCCTTGACGAACAACAGGTTGTCATCTGCAAAGAGTAAATGGCTTACCGGTGGTGCCGGCTCTTCCACTTTCATCTCACTAATATGAGATGGCCGATTCTGACTTTTTAAGAGGCATGATAGGCCCTCTGCTGCCATCAAGAAAAGGTAGGGCAAGATTGGGTCTCCCTGCCGAATTTTCCTTGTAGGTCTAAATTCCTCGAGCTTCTTTCCATTAAACAAAACTGAGAATTTAACAAAGGTCACCATTTTTATCACAGAAGAGATCTAGACAGGTGCAAAATCCAGCTTGGTCATCATAACTTGAAGATATTTCCATTCCAAACGAACCTCACCTACCTCTGTTTGATCTGATTCCCTCGTGGGTCATTACAGGGCCCAGGTTGGCCCTCACATAACTTCGTCAGTGGTTGTTTTGTATACTAGTCGAATGCCCCGTGCGTTGCTGCGGGAGTTTATGTAAAATAAAAACTGCGTTGAACTAATCAACTTAGGTATTGTCTTTACGGTTTCTCCTATATCAAGATAATTTTTATCAATATTTTACTAATCAATGAATAAATGTATATCTCTATGTATAAGTTCAAAATTGGATGAAAACAAAAGAAAATATGCATGTATGCATGACTTTCCTTCCATATATCACTGGAGTATCAGGTGCATGCATGCGTCAATTTTTGTCTTGATTATACACTATTTAGATGGCAGTTACTGCATATGCATGCGTCATTTAGTACATGTGATTTGTCCAGCAGTTCTTAATGTGCAGATCGGATGACTATTGTGGACTCATCTAGTACCTCCAATGGCTAAATTAATTTGGATGGTGTGGCTTAAGGAGAAGCGGGAGAATTCCTAATAATGGGGGCTAGCTATTTAGATATTAGTAGATTAGTAGATTAGTAGATTCAATGGTGGTCCTAAAAGATTATATTCAATGGTCACACCGCGGTTTGACAGTCCAGGTTAGTATTTCCTTGACGGCCGGACATACATGCATGATTGTTTCCTTGTGTTGATTGCGTAGTTGATCACGTCTCCCGGTTACCACAAATGTCAGCTTGACCTGCATTTCCACACGCGTTGATTAGCTTCCTCATTTCTGCTAAAGAAGCTGACACAAAGTGGTCAAAATTCTACTTTCTATGTTCGCAAATATAAGATATTTTAGATATTTAATATGAACTACATACTGGCTGAGATGAGTGACGAACACACTAAAATATGTCTATACACATTTAATTTAGAAAAAAAGTTGTAACATTTTATATTTCTGAACGGAGGGAGTAACAACGATAGCATCGAAAGCAGGACTGGATGCATGCATCCACCGCATGTTCCAAAAGCTTGTGTTGATTTTTTGATTAATTTTCGAAAAAGTACGTGTGTTTGGATAGATTAATCTACTGGAACTAAATTCTGCGGGCAGTTGCTGCGAAGGGCTCAAGGCCTTGACGCTGTCGTCGTCACAGACAGCATGCATGACACCAACGATAATCAATTCAGGGATAACTGCATGCACGCATGCATTTCACGTCGTCGCGGTGGGCGGCTCGGCCAAAGCCTCCGCTTTCTAGCGATTATATTTGACAACAAGCTAATCATATGAAACCATGCACGCGCGCACGCATCGTCGACCGGGCTCAATCCTGTCACCCTCCCCGTGTGACCTATAAATACCTCGTGCGTCTGCTTGGGATTTCCATCAGCAGTCCATTCCATCCCACACATTAGTTTCCACATTTGCTCAAGCAGCACAGCAGCTAGCGTGCGTGCATAACTTGTGGCTAGCTAGCTTCTTGATCTCCCACGGTTCACGGTCGAGCTGAGCAGAGCTCGGTGAGGGGCGACGGCCGACGGCCGGCGATGGGTATAGCTAAGATACCGGCGCTGCTTTGGTTACTTGGGGCAGTGCTATCGCTGGGAGTTTCCGTTAGCCCCGCTCAGGGCGCCAAGACTCGTCACCATGATTTCTTTGTAAGTTTGTTTGTACTTAACATGTACACATGCCATCTCAACATGTCATAAACTCACCGTCATTTTATTTTGCAGATTAAGGAGAGCAACTACACGAGCAGGCTCTGCAAGGAGAGGACCGTCCTCACCGTCAACGGCCAGTTCCCCGGCCCCACCATCTACGCGCGCAAGGGCGACCTCGTCATCGTCAATGTCTACAACCAAGGCGATAAAAACATCACCATCCACTGGTAAGTTAGTTAGTCTGGTTTCCCTAGGTTTCCCCTAGCGTAAGGCTAGGGTTTTTTATCCTCTCTGGCGATTCCGTCGCCCGTGAGTACCCGCTACTATCGATCTCCCTCCTCCCTGTAGGAGGCCTACGAACGACGCCCTCAGGTCCTGCTTCCTCTCGGTAGCGATGGATCCACCTGCGGTCGCCCTCTCAGGAACCAGTGTTGGCGGCGGCTCATCCGGGGCGTTGGATCTTGGTGATGTGCTGGAACAACTCAATTTGGAAGACGAAGAATTTGATGATCTGGTGATAGATGAAGCCGATCCAGAGATCAATGAAAGTGTGAGATGGCTTGCGCTGGCTAGGGTTTGCACGGACAAGACCTTCAGCCAGTCGGCTTTCTACAAAAATATGCGTGCAGCATGGAATCCTGCGCAGCCGGTGAGGTTCCGCCTGGTAGGTCCGAAGCTCTTTGTCGTGCAGGCGTCATGCTTGGGAGACTGGGAACGGATGATGGATCAAGGGCCATGGCTCTTCAGGAATCTACTTGTGCTGATGGTTCCATATGATGGCTTCACAAAAGCAGAAGAGGTGCCGATGGTGTTCATGCCGATCTGGCTCCAAATTCATAAGATCCTGGAGGCGTTCTGTAAGAAAAACATTGTGGAAAATCTGCTTCGGAATTCAGGAGAGATTGTAGAGATGAGGCTCAATGGTAATACTCGTGGTGATTACATTAGGGTTAGGGTTCGGCATGATGTCCGCCGACCCCTTACCAAGTTTGTCAGTGTTATGAGGGGGAAAGAACACCAGATTTATTTGGTGAGATATGAAAAATTGGCACGCTTTTGCAGTGTATGTGGGCTGATTGGACACGACTGCAAGGAGTGCGGATCCGGTGTGCATGAGGAGAAGGATAAGAAGTATGGCGCTTGGCTCTATGCGGACGGCCTAAATAAGCCTCCTTCCCATGATAGCTTTAGCCGAGGGGGGAACCAGAAGCAGTCCGCTCCTCAACCCTCGCAGAACATATCGCCAGGGGTGAAGGTGTTTGATCCGGAGACCCTGGATGCGGCAACAAGCCTGTCTAAGGAGGCATGCACAAACATGCAAGTTGATCCTGCTGCTAGGAAAAGACTCGCATTGGATGGTGACCAATCAGGGTCTAATAATGTGGCAAACAACAGTTCTCGAGGTGTTTTGGCTCTTACCGAAGGGAAGGGGGAGGATGAGATGGAGAACTCCTCTCCTTCCAGCACCAACAACAGCAAGAGAGCCCGTGTTGACTTGAGCAATGGGTCGGATGATAGATCGGCGGCCTCCTTCGAGGAGGACCGCCGGGAGCAATGAATATCCTCGTGTGGAACTGCTGGGGGGTGGGGAACCGCCGGACAGTTCGTGAGGTTTTGGCCCTCTCAAAAGCCAATTCCCCAGGGCTTGTGTTTTTGTCTGAGACAAGGCAGGCCTCTACAAAGATGGAGAGATTAAGATGGAGGTTACATATGAAGGGTTTTGCAGGTGTTTCGAGTGATGGTCTTAGTGGAGGACTCGCACTCTATTGGGATGAGAAGCTTAACGTGACTGTGTTGGATTCATGTGCATGGTACATTGATGTGCGAGTGGAGGACAGGGCGAGTGAAAAGATTTGGAGGACGACCTTTGTATATGGCGAACCTCGGGTGGAGAACCGACACCGCATGTGGAGTGCACTTTCCTAGTTGCGTGCGAGCTCTTCTGATCCGTGGTTGGTTTGTGGCGACTTTAACGAGGCTATGTGGCAGCATGAGCACATGTCAAGGAACCAACGTTCTGAGAATCAAATGATGTTATTTCGTGATTGTTTGATGGCCTGTGAGCTATGGGACTTGGGCTTCTCGTGATTTCCTTTTACATATGACAATGGTCAGCCAGGTGACCGGTCCGTTCGGGTCCGCCTCGACAGAGCATGCGCGGATGAGAATTGGAGGGAGCTCTTCCCGGCTGCGCAGGTGCTTCATCTGGCATCCTCATGTTCTGATCATAGTCCGCTTTTGGTGCAACTCACAATGGTGGAACCAAAGAGGGGTCGGGCGTCGCCCCGGTATGAGATTATGTGGGAACGGCATCCCGCGCTAGCCGAAGTTGTGGCAAGGAACTGGCGAGGAGCAATCCTGTTGGTGACCTCGCGGCGGTCCGTGAGGCCCTGCATGACATGATGAAGGGGCTCCGGGCATGGAGTAAGGAGCACTTTGGCCATGTGACACATGAAATTGAGAAACGACGAGAGGAGTTGGCTGATCTACAGCTTAGGGATGCCGACCGTGCTGAGATCCGCCAGAAAATGTTTCAGCTGGATGAACTATTGTATCGTGAAGAGATGATGTGGCTTCAACGGTCACGAATTACGTGGCTGAAGGAGGGTGAACGCAATACTGCTTACTTGCATCGGAGGGCCGTTTGGCGTGCACGAAGGAACTATATTGAGAAGCTGCGATGGTCGGATGGTACTTGGTGATCATCCCCTTCTGACATGGAACGAATGGCGACATCTTATTTCAAGGAAGTTTACACCAAGGATCCAACCTTAACTCCGGACAGTGTGCTTGAAGGAGTTCTGCCGAAAGTGTCTGAAGCTATGAACAACAGGTTGTGCGTCCCTTTTTCTGAGGAGGAGGTGTCGAATGCTCTTTTTCAAATAGGTCCGTTGAAGGCGCCCGGAACGGATGGATTTCCAGCAAGGTTTTTCCAGCGTAACTGGTCAGAGTTAAAACCTCAAATTATTGCAGCGGTGTTAGACTTTTTTGTCTCTGGTATTTTGCCTGAAGGTGTTAATGACACGGCAATCGTCCTTATTCCGAAAGTTTCTCACCCCAAAGAGCTCAAGGACTTTAGGCCGATCAGTCTTTGCAATGTTATTTATAAAATTGTGTCTAAATGCATGGTTAATCGGCTTAGGCCGCTGCTCTCAGAGTTGATATCGGAGAACCAAAGTGCTTTTATCCCGGGCCGGCTTATCTCGGATAATTCTATTATTGCCTTTGAGTGCATTCATCACATACAAAATCTAAAAGGAAACAATATTGCTGCGTGTGCGTAAAAGCTTGATTTGTCCAAGGCCTATGATCGTGTTGATTGGGACTTCCTGGAGAAGGCGTTAAACAAATGGGGGTTCTCAAATCAATGGATTTCTTGGATTATGACATGTGTGAGATCAGCACGATATTCTGTCAAATTTAATGAGAAGTTATTGGAGGTTTTTACACCTTCGAGAGGACTTCGACAAGGTGACCCATTGTCTCCTTTCTTATTTCTATTTGTTGCTGATGCTCTTTCTGCTCTCCTGTCAAAATCAGTGAATGAAGGAAGCTTGAGAGGAGTGACCATTTGCCGTGGTGCACCGGTGATATCTCACCTTTTATTTGCGGATGATACCTTGTTGTTTTTTGAAGCTTCTGGCCAGCAAGCGAACATTGTTAAAGGTTTGTTGAACACTTATTCCTCGGCGATAGGTCAACTTATTAATCCCGAGAAGTGTTCCATCCTTTTCTCTGGAAACTGTAATGCATCAGTGGTGGAGGAAATCAATAATATCTTGGAGGTGCAGCAACAAGTGTCTGAACCAAAATACCTCGGTTTGCCGGTACCTGAAGGTAGAGTGCATAAGGGTCAGTTTGAGACCCTTCAGGACAGGCTAAGGAAAAGGCTAATTGATTGGAGTGAACAATATGTTTCTGTTGGGAACAAGGAGATCCTCATCAAGGTTGTGGTACAATCAATTCCAACATATGTTATGAGTGTGTTCCGACTTCCTGCCTCAGTGTGTGATGATCTTATAAAGATGATGAGGCAGTATTGGTGGGGGGTGGAGAACGGGAAGAGGAAGATGGCATGGCTTAGTTGGGAGAAGATGATGCTTCCGAAGGCTATGGGAGGTATGGGATTTCGTGATATGAGGGCCTTTAATCAAGGTTTGTTGGCCAAGCAGGCGTGGCATCTCCTGGATAGTCCGGACAGCTTGTGTGCTCGTTTGTTGAAGGCTAAATACTACCCAAGGGGGAATTTATTGGACACGGTATTCTCAGCTAGTTCTTCGGCGGTGTGGAAAGGTATTCTTCACGGACTTGATCTTTTGAAGAAAGGCATTATATGGCGAGTAGGTAATGGTACTCTCATTAAAACATGGAGAGATGCTTGGATCCCTAGAGGACATAATTTTCGGCCAGTAACTCCCAAGGGGAATTGTCGATACAAGTGGGTGGCTGACTTCTTGGATGAGCATGGTGCATGGAATGTGCAGCGGCTCAGGGAACACTTTTGGGACTTGGATGTGCGGGAGATTCTGAAGATTCGTACTTCTCCTAGGTATGTGCAGGATTTCATTACGTGGTTTCCTGAAAAGAGTGGACACTTTAGTGTCCGAAGTGCTTACCATCTCGCAACGGAAGTTCAACATTCGGTACACTTAAGTTCCTCCAGTGGTAACCCCTCCGGACGGAGGCCTATCTGGCAGCGTATTTGGAGTTCCCAAGTTCCATTGAAAATGAAGATTATGGCTTGGAAGGTTGTTTCGGGTGCCCTTGCTACAAATGAGTGCAAGAAATATAGACACATCTCAGTTAGGGATGGATGTCCGTTATGTGGGAGAGAGAAGGAGACGAGCTTCCATGCTCTTGTATCATATGATCATGCAAGCAGAATTTGGACACACATGAGGCTGGTATGACGTCTTCCTAGCAATGATGTTTTACATGATACATGACAAGACTGGCTGTTAAATGTTCTTGCGAACTGCGATGATCAAATGAGGGATTGCACGATCATGCTGATATGGCGAATTTGGTCTTTGTGCTCAGATCTCACTCATGGCAAGGAGGCTCCCCCGTTGTCGGCGACTTCAGACTACCTCCAGAGTTACATGAACTCACTCAACCTATGCGGCAGATTTTCAACGGAAGAAATTATTAAAGGGAAGATGCCGAGGGTACAGGAGGCTCCATACGGAGTTCCCAGGCCGAGCGCCCCTTTGGCTTGGCCGCGGCCGCCGGCTGAATTTGCTGCCCTCTCGGTGGACGGTGCTTTTATGCAGGAGGACGGGTCTGCTGCGGCGGGTATGATCCTACGGCGTCAAGATGGGAGTGTTATCTTTGTAGCATACAGGTGTATATTCAATTGCAACGACGCGTTGGAAGCGGAACTGCATGCAATCATGCAAGGCATGGCACTGGCCGTGCAGCATTGTTCCATGCCAATTGTTGTGCAGTCAGACTCAGCATCGGCGTTGGCAGCATTGACCGGGAAGAGTTTAACCAGGTCAGCTTATGGACACTTGGTGACGGAGATCAAGCATCATATGGAGACTTGGGAGTTTGTTCCTTCAAAAATCAAGCATGAGCAAAATAGGGTAGCACATCAGTTGGCTTTGTATAGTCGTACGGAGTTCATCACTGCTGTATGGCTAGGGAGATGCCCTCCTTGTATTGAGGATTTGGTGCCTCTTGATTGTAACCCTATGCATATGGAATAAAACTCTCTTTCTATCGCAAAAAAAAAAAACTGGTTTCCCTGAAAAAAAAGTTAGTTAGTCTGGCGGTCGGCCGTTTACTGGAAATAACCATCCGCTAAACTTAATTTCTGACGCAATATATATATGTACGTGTACACAGGCATGGTGTGGACCAGCCACGCAACCCGTGGTCCGACGGGCCGGAGTACATTACCCAGTGTCCCATCCGCCCCGGCGGCAACTTCACCTATCGGGTCATCTTGTCCGAGGAAGAGGGCACGCTCTGGTGGCACGCGCACAGCGACTTCGACCGCACCACAATCCATGGCGCCATTGTTATCCACCCCAAGCTCGGAACCACCTTCCCCTTCAAGAAGCCACACAAGGAGATACCCGTCATACTCGGTATATACTACTCCATTACTTCCATCCATGCTTATAATAAGCTATGTTGTCGTTAACTTGATATGTTCGATCTCATGCATGCAGGTGAGTGGTGGAAGGCCGACGTGAACCATCTGCTCGAGGAGGCGGAGCGGACCGGCGGCGAGATCAATATCTCGGACGCGAACACCATCAACGGCCAGCCGGGTGACCTGTTCCCGTGCTCCAAGGCCGGCACCTACAAGATACCGGTGCAGCACGGCAAAACGTACCTGCTCCGGATCATCAACGCGGGGCTCTCCAACGACCTTTTCTTCGGCGTCCCCGGGCACAACCTCACCGTGGTCGTCACCGACGGCCACTACACTAAGCCGTTCACCGTCAAGCACATCATGATCGCCCCAGGTCAAAGCATGGACGCGCTTCTCGAGGCCAACCGCGCCGATGGCGGTCGGTACTACATGGCCGCGAGGACGTTCGCAACACACCCCGACATTGTGGTCAACAACAGCACCGCCACCGCCATCGTGGAATACATGGACGACACACCGGCGCGTGGCCCGCCGGAGTTCCCTGCCAACCTTCCGGGCGTCAAAGACATCGACTCGGCGACGGCGTACACGGCGCAGCTCCGGTCCCTGGGCAGCAAGGACCACCCAGTGGACGTGCCAAGGCAGGTCGACGAGCGCATGCTCGTCACCATCGCCGTCAACGTGCTCCCCCGCGCGTCCCACGAGACGTGCGGGGGCCCTGACGGCAACCGCCAAGCCGCGAGCCTCAACAACGTCAGCTTCGCGAACCCGTCCGTCGACATCCTCGGCGCCTACTACCGCTCCGTCCGCGGCGTGTTTGACGCAGACTTCCCCAACAAGCCGCCCTTCTTCTTCAACTTCACGGACGTCGACAACGACCCCGTCGAGCGCTGGGCCACCAAGCGCGGCACCAAGGAGAAGGTGGTGGAGTACGGCGCCGTCGTGGAGGTGGTGTTCCAGGGCACCTCCATCCTCGGCGCCGAGAACCACCCCATGCACCTGCACGGCATCACGTTCTACGTGGTAGGGAGAGGGTTCGGGAATTTTGATGAGCAGAAGGACCCGGCCACCTATAACTTGGTCGACCCGCCGCACCAGAGCACGGTCTCCATGCCCAAAGTTGGCTGGGCAGCTATCCGATTCCGCGCGGCGAATCCAGGTGAGTTTAACTTTATATTCAGCTTTTGGGCTATGCCTGCGAAATTCGTTGGAGCGAATTAATCAAGTGCCAGTCTCTAATGTTTTGTGTCTGTGCTCTTTTTTAGGTGTCTGGTTCATGCATTGCCATTTTGATCGCCATGTGGTGTGGGGAATGAGCACCGTCTTCATCGTGAAGGATGGCAAGGCTCCTGAAGCTAAAATGATGCCTCCGCCTCCCAACATGCCTACCTGCTAAATAATCCACATGAAAAATGGCGGACATATGCAGTACAATGAAGCCAAAAAATTGTTTAGTTGACTGATTTTTATCATTTATTTATTATATTGTTTATCATTTAAGCATAGTGTGTGAAATACACGGGCCAGCTGAGGCCCATGTGAATAGAAGTTGAGTTTTCTATTCGTTTGGCTGGATGGGAAAAGTAATTTTATTTTATTGTGTAAATGTTCTTGTTGTTCAATACCTATATATGAATTAAAGAATATTTTGTTGGAATATTTGTAATCCTGTTGCACTAGTTGTTTAGGTTTATTTTCAGCAAATAAACCGGTCCATGCAAACGTGAACCTGTTCACGGCTGGATTGGAGCAGTAGCTAGGTAGTTAGTATGATGCTTTGTGTGTGGTAAGGGACGTGGGATGGCGCGTTCGAATAGCTTGATCATGGCACAAACTTAGGATCATTTTGTTAGACAGTTGAGTTGTTAAATAAATGAGAGTTGCACGCAGCGCAAAATACTCTCTCTCTCTCTCTCTTGTGTGTGTGTGTGTGTTCATCGTGTGAGCTTCTCCATCGATCAGCTACAACATATTTCATTATGGATTCCGGTTATATGCATTATTGTCTTCGTTTATTGTACAAAAGGTGTGTACTTTAGCATCATGGAGTTCAAGCAATAATTTTAAAAGGGCTTGTCATTTTCTCTAATAAAAAACACTCTCTACACCCCTTTGAAGAGCGTGTCCTTTACCCTAATAAGTTCTAGGCATCTGTTATTACATAGTAAAAAAAAGTAAGTCCCGTATTGACCAAAATAGAGATTGGGGGCTGTTTGGTTGCTAACCTGAGCGATATTTGCCTGGCCGGAGCGACACCTGAAACTAGCCTAGACTCTGTTTGATTGCCTCCCTGAGCGTTTTTCCCTCACATGCAAGGTAGTCAGAATCCCGACCCGACTTCGAATCCTACGACTTCACGACCCTACGAAAGCATGTCGAGCCAAATCCCACTATGAATCCATGTCAGGTAGAATCCATGTTGAGTCGTGATCCAAATCATAGAATCCTGTACAAAATTTCACAATCCCGACTATGCTGTGGACTATGTCCGATTCTACTAATTTATCTAAGCCGTTTGTTTAGTTGTAGCAAAATAGTATGCCATCATCCAAAGCCCTTTTCATATACCTCATGGACCTTTATTCCCCACCCAAGCCCAAATGCTCAGCCGCTGACACCTTTGATCTAGCTCTCAGAAACGCTAGATCGAAATTGAGGATCAGGCTTATCGATAGATGGAATTGGCATGAAAAGGAAGTTGCTCCAAGATTGATTGGAGAAGGAGAGCAAGACCCTTCAAGGTTTAGCACTGCAGGCCAGATAGACAAGTGGTCTACTATTCACGCACTCTAAAAAGAACCTAAGTAAATTTCGCACATTGAAGGTTTAAATGCTCTATATATTTCCCAATCATATATGTTCCATACAAGCGAGCTAGATGGTAGGTTAGCCATAAAAAGAAGTGGAATACAATTAGCATTGATGGGTACGTTCTTTGCTCCTTATTTAGTGTCAAAACTCTATAGAACCCATATAATTTTTTTGTGTGCATACAAAATATCTTATTTGAGTAAATCTAGTAGAATCCTCGATTCCACGACTCGATCTTACGACTCGATTCTGTCTGAGGAAAACCAATCCGACTCCGAATCCGACTCTGACTACCTTGCTCACATGACCTGAGTTCGTCCGCCATGAAATTTTTTCTCGAATACGCACGAGCGAGTGCGTATCATTCATTATAAAAGAAAGGGTACGAAACCCATGTCCACCTTACAAGCCTATTTACATGCGGATTTTATCCGCCTACCCTTTGATCTCATAGAATGATTACTCGCTACCGTCGCACGCTACATGATCCACCTCAAACCCTAGACCATCTTCCTTGAAAAGCCCCGCCTTTGCCCAAAGCCGACCTTCCTCCTGAATTCATTGCACGGGTCGTTGAATTGATGGCGTCACTCCATTGAAGACCATGTCATTCCATTGCTTCTAGATTATCCACATTACTAGAAGACATTTAGCTCTGTGAGCCTTGCGGTTGGTTGAGGCGCCATCCTGACGTATGCACTATTGTTCAAGAGGTTCATCCTGTGTCTGGGCTGGAACTCCACTGTGTTGGTCAATCTGCTCACAGCAAGCCAAATCTGCTTCGCAAAGCTACACTCCAGCATCAGGTGGTGCATTGTCTCCTGTTGTTGATCGCACATGGGGCAAGCTGTCTGGTGAGATAAACCGCGCCGAGCAAGCCTATCCGATGTCCAGCATCTGTTCTTCAGTGCCAGCCAATTAAAGAAGCGACATCTCAATGGAGCCTTGGATTGCCATGTAAAGCACGCTGTTGGAGAAACTTGCCGTCCCATGAATCTTGCTGCATAGGCCGAGCGAGTTGAGAAGCATCCATTGTTCTCCCACACCCAACACATCGAATCTGGATTTTCATCGTCAAGCCTAATGGCCGATACTCTTGGCCATAAGTTAAGGTACTGATCCATTGCCTCCGGAGTGAGGTCAGTGCCAATGTCCAATGCCCTGCTGCTGTCTCCCATCACATCGGCCACCAGCTTAGTCTGCCTGTCTCGTTTTGGAACTGGACAGTATATTTCCGGAGCTATATCTCTGACCCGCGAGCTCTAGATCCATCTATCTTCCCAGAATAGGGTGGATTTCCCATCCCCAATCCTCGTCCGCGCAGCTGCATCCACCCGGGCCCGTGACTCCGCAGGAACAACGATCGAGAAGTCAGCCCATGGCCTTTCCTTGTTAGTTCTCTGAAGCCATGCCCATCGCGCCTGAAGTGCCTTGTTCAGCTAGTGTAGGTTGGGTAGCCCTAGCCTGCCAGCCCATTTGGGCGTGCAGACTACATCCCACGCGACAGAGCAACTTCCACCACCGGCCTCCTTACCGCACCATAGGAAACCTCTGCAGATCTTGACCAGTGCCGCTAATGTTCTCGCAGGAAGATCAAGTGCCATCATTGTATGAACCGGGATAGCACACATAACAGATTGGACAAGCAGTAATTGTCCACTCTTCGTCAGCATGACCGCCTTCCAAAGTGGAAGGCAATCCGCAACGCGGTCCACCAAATCCTGTAGTTGAGATGTTGTGGCCTTCCTGATCGTGAGCGGCATGCCCAAATACTTGCACGAAAACATCTGTCACGACCGGTTTTCCAATAAAAAAACTTATTGAGAAACCGACCTTTATATAGACCAGTATAGGAAAATCCTCCTTACTGGTAGACAAATCCTTGATACAGAAATCCAGTAGTACCAAATATTATACAGGGTTGAGCTGAGGTTGCTCAACAATTTATTACAAGCACGCCAATATTATACATAAGGGAGGATATGACACAAGGGTGTGGTGGCATACTACTGACTCGTAATAAAAGTGGTGGTGGATATGTCACAGTGAAGTGGGTGACATGACTCCTAATCTTGCAGCTCATCGAACGTCGAAGTGAGGCTCGATGATTTTATTCGGGTAGCAGAAGCGTATATGATACAAATGACCAATTCCAGGATCGCACGGGACTGACTGGGACTCCTCTAGGCGTCGGACTCGCTATCGTACTCTTCATCCATAAGATCGCCTTCGTCAACATCTGGCCAAATCGACAAGCCAGGTGAGTACTTTGAATGTACTCACAAGACAGTTCGGACATGAGATATAACAAATGCAAACATGATGCACAATGAGCAGATAGCAATGCACACTCAAGTAATAAATTTGCATGGTATGTTAAGTAAAAAGGAAGTCAGGCGGTAGTCCTCCCGAAATCCCAATAAAATAACTGAAAACCGATCGGGTGTCTGAAGAGACACCTCGAAAGGTAAAAATAAATTAATATGCCGCAGTCGGGCGTCTGAGCGATGCCGCATAAAGGGCTTATATTGAAATGTAAATGACAGTGCGTGCCACAGTCGGACGTCTACGCGACATCTCGGAAAGGGCTTATAATGAAAATAAATAACAGTGATGCCACAGTCAGACGTCTAAACGACATCACATAAAGGGCTTATATCGAAAATAAATAGCAAGAGTGCCACAGTCGGACGTCTGAGCGACATCACATAAAGGGTTTATATCGAAAGTAAATAATAAGAGTGCCACAGTCGGACGTCGTAGCGACATCACAGAAAGGGCTTATATTTTAACATTCGTATTCAATAAATTCATGAAGTTAAATCACTCCAAGAAAATACTCAGTACATAATAATAAACGGGTTAGTCCATCCACAGGAGTAATCATTCCGCCGGATATTAACACTCATGTTCATTCATCGGAGATTATCACTGAAACTGACAATGAGCTGACCAAGACAAGTTGAACACAGTCTTTGACCATAGATACGATTACTCGAATGATTTTGACTCTACAGAGGTTGTACTATTTAACCACAGCCAACGGATTTCAGTAGTCACGAAGGACTAGTTCCGTTTATGGTATTTCAGAAGAAACACATCTAACCAGTACACACCCATTCCACATCCCGATGCCAGGAATCACCCTAGGCAACGTTCAAGAAAAACTTTGAGACGGGGAGGCCACAACCTCGAGTAGCATGGGATCAAATTTATATCACGCGCTCTAAGGGGTGCCCCCTCTCGGTCCCAACCGGAAACACCCATGCCCCCTGACCGGATGACTGACTTTAATCCAGGGCCATGGAACCGTCATCACGGCCCCTCTATTTTGTGTGTACGAGGAAAGAGGTTTGCAACTTACTAAACCATACTCATTGCAGAAAACATGTGGTAGCACAAAAAGGAAATGGATGGTAACGTGACTTGATCCACGTCAACACTGGAGTTGATTGGTTTGGCATAATACTGGCATGCTTCAACAATACCATCTTACCACTTTTCATGTCACCACATGATCATGTAAACTCACATCAAATAACCCATCGAGTTTCGAAGCTCACTTGTATTAGCTTTGCATGCAATATAACACTGACTGCTATTCATATAAACATGCCATGAAATAACTACTCAAGCAAACATGCAAAACACTCATCATATCAAAGGTTCAAACATGCTTGCCTGCTTCGGAGTAATCGGAGTCTAGCTCGGTGAAGTTTGCGGTTCCGTCACCTCCTCCGGTATCTATGGTATAAAGAAAATACGTACTAACGTAAATACCGTGTGTGCACAAAAAGTGTTCCAAATATTTTTCACATAAATATGATAAAAAACTAGACAGAAAAATAAAGATGACAGAAAAAGAATCAATCAAAAATCATTTCCTGTTTAAAACTTATTAAAGTTTTAGTCTAGAGACTTATCTGTAATGAAACAGAAAGTTTCCAGGGGGTAGAACAGAAAAAGATAGAAAAACGTTTCAGTTAGAAAGCGTATTTGCCCGAAGGCGTTTTCAGAAAACGGTTCAAAAAAAGAAAAAGCTGATGGGGGGGTCCCACCCGCCAGGTTTAAACGCTGAAATAGAGTCACCGGGGCCCGAAGGCTGCGGTGGTGGCCGGCGGCGATCCACGTCGAGTTAGGAGAAGATGAGGGTACCTACGGCCTCCTTGGGTCCTTCCGCACCTGTGGGTGGTGGAGTTGGTCGTCGGCGAGCACCACGTCGACGACGGCCTCAACTCTGGTGGACGGTGGTTCGGGTGTTGGTGGATCTTGCCGGGGAGGGCTGTAAAGGTCGAATTGGGGCTCGGGTTAGAGCACTGGGTGCACTAGAGGGTTGCTGACGCGGTTTGGGAGGCGGGGATGGTCTCACCTGAGTGAATCAAGCCGGAGCCCGAGGTGGATCGGGGCGGCCGGAGTCGGGGAAGGAGACCTCCTCGGGGTCCTCCTAGTGGCTAGGCAGGGCTCTGGTGAGGTGGAGGAGTGGTGCGGGGTCGAGAAGAAGCTCGAGGGCTCCTTTTATAGCTGGTCCGAGGCGGTGGCAGCGAACGGGATAACTCCGGTGACGATTACGGCGGTGCAGTGGTCGGTCAGGTGATTTAGGGGGCTAGGCATCATCACGATGGTCGACTGGTTCCGTTCAAGCGCTAAGTTTGGCCTGCCTTGGGTGGTACTCCACGTTTACGACGGAATGGCTCACGGAACTCGGCGGCGGCAGAGAGCATGCTCTGCGCTGCTCAGGCCACGGCGACGGTGCCGCAGCATGCACAGGTAAGAGGACAGCCACGTGGAGGCTTCGGGTGGCTTGGGCGGTGCTGGACGGCGCCGAAAGGTGGTGCTGGTCCCTGCTGGCCGCCACGGGTGGCTCTGCCACCGCAGAACTTGCCGGCATCGGTGAGACACGTCACCACCGACGATGGTGCTCGTCCAAATGACCATGCGGCACTCTGGATAAGGAGGGGGAACAGGGAGCAAGGTGCCACTGCAGTTACTGGTGAGATCGACGCCGTGCTCTGAAGAAAACGACACTGATGGTGAAACAGAGACACTGAAACTCTGAATTTTCTGAATTTGAACAGCAACAGTGCATGCCAGGTGTTCGATGAAATGTTTTTGGCATGTGGATATTTCTTCTAGAGCTGATCTTTGGTCAGATGACCTCTCAATGCACCTGGGGGCTGCCTGATTTATCCCAGAATTTTTGGAGAAGAAAAATATTGAATTTCACCAAAAATGACAAATCTGGTCCAAACTTGCAGTGAGCAAAACTTGAAAATTTTGAATTGTGGGAGAGTGGATCTTGATGGATCTAGGTTGGGGGTGCTAAGGACTAGTCGGAGGAGTTGGTTTGGGATCAAAACTCAAAAGAAATCAGGCACTTCCTTTGTAAATCACCTAGGTCCAAAATAAAAGACAAAAATAGTTTTGGGGATAAAATAAATAGAATAAAAATAAAAAATGGGTTGAACTTGCTGGGATTGTACATTATACTTGACCGAAAGTGGAGGGAGGGGTTTTGGAAGAAATTTTTAAACATGAGGCACGACAAAAGAGAGTGGTTTGAATAAAAAGAATAAATCAAAAACCCATAGGATTTCTTTTTAATTGAAAAACTTCCAAAATTAATTGTGATGAGTCAACACCAATGAAAAGCCTTCAAAACCAACCATCAAGGTTGAGGATGACCCAAAATAAAAAATTTGTCATAAGAGAAAATTTTGAGAAGGAGAGCCCTTTTTAGAATGATTTTAAATAGCCTCCTTCAAATCAAAATAATAAAAAAATTAAAAACCAAATCAAAAATTTTGGAGTGTCACAACATCGTGCTCGAGCAACCAAGTTTGGTGGAGACCAACTGCAACTCCTCCTAGGAGCAACGAATCGACACGGCAGCACTCTTGTTCATGTTGACAACTAAGCCCGATGCCTGCCCAAAAAGGTCTAAGATTGCTCCACATGTGTTTGTTTCCAGCTCATTGGGTTTGAAAAATATGACCACGTCATCCGCAAACATTGACACCCTTTGGTGCACACGAGACCGAGCCAAGGGCGCAAGTAGGCCGCGCTCTGTGGCGTGCTTGAACATAGCATGCAAAGGCTCCATGCGAAGAATGAAGATCATGGGCGAGAGAGGGTCCCCTTGCCTCACTACAAGAAGTATGTCAACTAGTGACCTTCTGTCAGTGACCCTGGAAGAATTGTTCATAGATCTATGACCATTTGAGACCAATTGGTCAAAAGCTGTTCGGGGGGGCTCCAAACCCTAAACTATAACGACCATTTTGGTCAGAAAGGTCATAATTTCCTAACACGAAATGGTCATAAAGCAGATAGTACTAGTCCGCTGCCTTATTTCTAGCTGATCATGACCAATATAGATGGTCATAACCTTATAAATTGTGGTGGGTTGCTATGACTAGGCACCACCTCATTAGTTTTGCCTATGTGTCATGTCCATGTGTCAGTTTTTGCCCTAGGTTGTGAAGCAACCTATATTTCTGTGATTCCCTAAATTCCCAAAAAATCTCATAAATTATTTGGGTCATATCTTTATCAAATATGTAAAACACCTACCTTGCCTAGTCCAAAAATAATTCAAAAATATTCATTTTCCTATTCCATTCAGAAAAACACTTTGTGAAGGAAGTGCTATTTATATATTCTTGATTGCCCTCAAAATTTTTGGGCACTATTTCCTATCCAAATCATTGCCTCATGAAAAAATTCAGCTCGATTTGCCCAGTAAATCTTCCTCGGCAAATTTCCAAAGTTTTTGTCACCTAGAACCTTTGTGAAAGAAGTACTAGCTATGCATATCCTAATGAGTTGAATTTTTTCCACATATTCTATATGCCTATGTAACTTACCTACACCAAATTTGAGCTCATTTCATTTAGCCAACTTCTCTCACTAATTTTCCGAAGTGTTTGTCCAGAGAAGAGCATTGTGAAGGAAGTACCACTTTGGCATGTCCAAATGGTATCCATTTTCTACAGTGCTTTCCTATGCCCAAATAACCATCCTCCACCAAATTTCAGCTCAATCCATTCATTATTTTGAGCCCAGTTTCAACATTTGTATTTATTTCTAGTGTGGTACTTTGCAAAGCAAGTACCACCTAGGATCCTCCTTTTGAGCTGAAAATTTGTAAAGACATTCTTCTTAGTATATGATCATCCTCAGCCAAAACTCACGCCCATTAGCCATGTGCATTTTCTGTACCGCTAATCAAACACTTGGTTGCTAATTCATCTTTGAGCATAGTTCGGTCTCCTCATGAGAACCTTATGTTGTAATTTTCTTCCTAGCACCTACCTGGGGAGTGCCCAACCCACTAGACATGCCTAGGCCGCCCAGAACGCATGGCAACGCCACGGTCACGCGGTGACCACACGGCGGGCATGCGAGCTTATCCGCTCTAGAGTTGGGGCCCTCGGCGATGTCTCACCACAAAACCATGTATTTCTGATTAAATAGATACTTATTTACATAGAAATGATTTTTGGAAAAAATAAAGATCAAACTATGAGGCAGCTGCAGTTCAAATTTGACCCGCTTCCTACTCAATCGACGGGAATTTGTCTTTTTCACCAGAGGTGGATCAAAACTTTTGACATCCAACCATTTTGTCAATTGTGCATTAAATATTGCCTAGTATTTTAGAAAATTGATTTGGTCCAATTTTGCAACAAATAAATGGTAGGTCCTTCACACAAAAAAAACTCATTTCAGGCACTTGAAAAATGGAAAATGAATTTTCCATGCAAAGAAAATGAAAACTCCCTTAGGCAACATTGTTTGGAATTCCAAGATGCACCCTTGTGCACAATATGAGATCATTTGAACAAACTATGCCATGAATGTGGCCATAAGATTGATCATTTGGCTTGAAAGCCATGAATCTTCACGCATGATAGCTCATTTTTTAGAACACTTTTTTAAAATAAATTCCGTATTACAAGTTTATTATTTTTTCTGGAAACTTGGTCACATATAATGACAATGCGAAGGTTTTCCAAGTTTTTTGAATTTTTTATGCCCGTTTCAAAATGCGTTCAAAACGACGGGCTTGACCGTTCCTAGCTAGTGGTTGAATCTTAGAAAACTTTTGATGTTTATCTGATTAAATAGATACTTATCTACTTAGAAATGATTTTCGAAAAAAATGAAGAGCAAACTATGAGGCAGCTGCAGTTCAAATTTGACCCGCTTCCTACTGAATCGGCAGGAATTTGTCTTTTTACCAGAGGTGGATCAAAACTTTTGACACCCAACCATTTTGTCAATTGTGCATTAAATATGGCCTAGTACTTTAGAAAATTAATTTGGTCCAGTTTTGCAACAAATATATGGTAGGTCCTTCATAAAAAAAACTCATTTCAGGCACTCGAAAAATGGAAAATGAATTTTCCGTGCAAAGAAAATGAAAACTCCCTTAGGCAACATTGTTTGGAATTCCAAGATGCACCCTTGTGCACAATATTAGGTCATTTGAACAAACTATGCCATGAACGTGGCCATAAGATTGATCATTTGGCTTGAAAGCCATGAATCTTCACGCATGATAGCTCATTTTTTAGAACACTTTTAAAAATAATTTCCATATTACAAGTTTATTATTTTTCCTGGAAACTTGGTCACATATAATGACACAATGCGAAGGTTTTCCAATTTTTTGGTTTTTTGAATTTTTTATGCCCGTTTCGAAATGCGGTCAAAACGGCGGGCTTGACCATTCCTAGCTAGTGGTTGAATCTTGGAAAAATTTTGATGTTTCTCTGATTAAATAGATACTTATCTACCTAGAAATGATTTTTGGAAAAAATAAAGAGCAAACTATGAGGCGGCTGCAGTTCAAATTTGACCCGCTTCCTACTAAATCGGCGGGAATTTGTCTTTTTCACTAGAGGTGGATCAAAACTTTTGACACCCAACCATTTTGTCAATTGTGCATTAAATATGGCCTAGTATTTTAGAAAATTGATTTGGTCCAATTTTGCAACAAATATATGGTAGGTCCTTCACAAAAAAAACTCATTTCAGGTACTCGAAAAATGGAAAATGAATTTTCCGTGCAAAGAAAATGAAAACTCCCTTAAGCAACATTGTTTGGAATTCCAAGATGCACCCTTGTGCGCAATATGAGACCATTTGAACAAACTATGCCATTAATGTGGCCATAAGATTGATCATTTGGCTTGAAAGCCATGAGTCTTCACGCATGATAGCTCATTTTTTAGAACACTTTTTAAAATAATTTCCGTATTAGAAGTTTATTATTTTTCTGGAAACTTGGTCACATATAATGACACAATGCGAAGGTTTTCCAATTTTTTGATTTTTTTATGCCCGTTTCAAAATGCGGTCAAAACGGCGGGCTTGACCGTTCCTAGCTAGTGGTTGAATCTTGGAAAACTTTTGATGTTTCTCTGATTAAATATATACTTATCTCCTAGAAATAATTTTTGGAAGAAATAAAGAGCAAACTATGAGGCAACTGCAGTTCAAATTTGACCCCCTTCCTACTGAATCGGCGGGAATTTGTCTTTTTCACCAGAGGTGGATCAAAACTTTTGACACCCAACCATTTTGACAATTATGCATTAAATATGGCCTAGTATTTGAGAAAATTGATTTGGTCCAATTTTGCAACAAATATATGGTAGGTCCTTCACAAAAAAACTCATTTCAGGCACTTGGAAAATGGAAAATGAATTTTTCGTGCAAAGAAAAAGAAAACTCCCTTAGGCAACATTGTTTTGAATTCCAAGATGCACCCTTGTGCACAATATGAGATCATTTGAACAAACTATGCCATGAATGTGTCCATAAGATTCATCATTTGGCTTGAAAGCCATGAATCTTCACGCATGATAGCTCATTTCTGAGAACACTTTTTTAAAATAATTTTCGTATTACAACTTTATTATTTTTCCTGGAAACTAGGTCGCATATAATGAAACAATGCGAAGGTTTTCCAATTTTTTGATTTTTCTTGAATTTTTTATGCCCGTTTCAAAATGCGGTCAAAACGGAAGGCTTGACCGTTCCTAGCTAGTGGTTGAATATTGGAAAACTTTTGATGTTTCTCTGATTAAATAGATACTTATCTACCTAGAAATTATTTTTGGAAAAAATAAAGAGCAAACTATGAGGCAGTTGTAGTTCAAATTTGACCCGCTTCCTACTGAATCAGCGGGAATTTGTCTTTTTCACCAGAGGTGGATCAAAACTTTTGACACCCAACCATTTTGTCAATTGTGCATTAAATATGGCCTAGTATTTTAGAAAATTGATTTGGTCCAATTTTGTAACAAATATATGGTAGGTCCTTCACAAAAAAACTCATTTCAGGCACTCGGAAAATGGAAAATGAATATTCCGTGCAAAGAAAATGAAAACTCCCTTAGGCAACATTGTTTGGAACTCCAAGATGCACCCTTGTGCAAAATGTGAGATCATTTGGACAAACTTTGCCATGAATTTTGACATAACATTGGCCATTTGCCTTATAAGAGAAACACAAAGAAAAAAACTACTACACAAGCTTAATTCTGATTGGTGGAATCACTTGTGCCTTGGATTGATGACATGGCAAACATCCGTCCATCCATCCATCCAACCCACGGCAGCAAACCCTCATCTCTCTCTGGCGAACCCCACCCAACCCCTCGCGCCCTCCTCTCTCTTGCATGAACACTAACTCAGATCCCCTCCTCTCTCCTCCGATCCACTCTCGCCGCCGCCGCCCCTTATCCCCCAGACCGGGTGCCGTAACACACACATAGAGAGAGAGAGAGAGGCGCCGACTTGGCTGGCTTGCTCGCCGGCGCGCGCGTGCGTGCTTCAATGCACGGTGCTCCATCCTCCCGATTCCACATCGTCTCCCACCACCGCCAACAACATCTTTACCCCTGTCCTCCCATAGCTCGCCGCCGGGCTTCCCCCTCCCCTCCTCGCAGCTCCATAGCTGCCAGATCTGCCGCTCTCTGACCCCTTCATCCTCGACTGGATCCGCCCCTCCCACTATCTGAAGCTAGCCGCAACCCCTTGCCCATGGCTAGGGTTGTGGCTGCGGTTCTGCATCCATCGATGGTGCATCTCAGGCGGCTCTTCTCCGTGCATATCTCCGGTGAGCGATGTCGAGCCACAAGGCATGCTGCGGGACCATGTTCTGGGTGTACCTGCTGTCATGCACGGGGTTGGTGATGTTCGCGGGGATCATGTCGGGGCTCACCCTCGGCCTCATGTCGCTCAACCTGGTGGACTCGGAGGTGCTGGCCAAGGCCGGCACGCCTCAGGACCGGCGCAACACCGCCAGGATCCTGCCCGTCGTCAAGAACCAGCACCTCCTCCTCTGCGCGATGCTCATCGGAAACTCCCTCGCCATGGAGGTGCTCTGTTTTTACACTCTGATTCAGTGCTCTATTTCCCCCCTTCTTCTTCTTGCTCCTGACCTACTGATTTGATGGTTCCATTGGTCCTGCAGATCATGTCGCAGGCCATCTGCACACGCTACGGGCTAAGCATGGGGGCCAAGGCGGTGCCCATAGTCTGGGTGCTCCTCGTCATCTTCTTCCTGGTCGCCTACCCCATCAGCAAGGTACGCCCAATTTCTTCTTCTGCTTGCAAGAATCCGGGAGCAACTACCAATTTTGAGTGCGCTCAGTCGAAATTGGGCTGAGAGTTCAGACATCCCAAATGGGCGCCTGTCTGCAACTGCAAGTGCGATGTCGATCATGCTTCCTCATTAACTAATTTTCCATGCTCATCTAGTCATCAGAACTACCCACATAGGTCAACATGCCCTGTTTATATGAATTGTTTTGTATCTAGTGACTAGTTGTCACACTGATTAAAATCTCCGCGCAACGAGCAAGTAATTAGTGGCCTGAAGCAACGTTTATAATATTTGTATCCTACCATGCAAAGAAGTAATACTTGACTGCTTGCTAGCAAGATTTCAATCATAATCTGTGCATACTTGTTTATGATATTTGTGTGCCCATGTAAAACGTATGCGGTTCATCCTAGGCTAGATCCCAACCCGCGTTAGAGCTGCACACTATGATTTCCTCTTGCCAGTGAGATCTATTCGTACTTCTTAGTAGTCGATGGGATGCTCAAGCTTCACTGCTCTATATTTTTTGTAACCCATGTTTCTGCTTGCAATCAGCATACAATTTTGCGTCAAATGGTTAAATGTTTCCACATTCTGTAGGATTAGTGTGTCCTGTTGCTTGTTGCTAGCTGTAGGATCTGACTTTTGGTTGTTGTTTTGGTGATGTAGGCCAAGGGAAATGACTACTGTTCCAGGGTCTCCGGTCTGGGAGCTCGTGAAGAAGAACAACTACTTCTTGATCTAGCAGTTCGGCAACAGCAACACCAAGGTGCAGTTCAGCAAGGAGCCCAACAACCTCTACAATGTCCACTCCTACAAGTTCTCGGGTCCGTAGCTCTTTGCACTATTTTTAACCCTTTTTTGCAAGTGTCTCTGCAAGGAGCTAACTTGCTGTGGGGCTAATGTGGTTTCAGGCTTGGCGAACAGCAAGACCGTGGTGCTCCAACCATCAGCGGGAGAGGACAAGGCTGTTATCCTATCCACGACCAAGACCAAGAAGCAAAACACCCCTGCTAAGCTCCAGCACAAGACTCTGATGCGCAAGGAGTTCCGCAAGATGGCCAAGTCTGTCAAGAACCAGGTATTAACTCCAGAGTTTTGGACTTGAATTGCCCTTATGCTTGGATTCTAAGCTACAACTGTAAGTCATGGCTTGTCTCTGCTTCCTCTTTGAGTTCAGAGTTGTGGCATGGCATGCTTGATTTTTTGGTGGACTTGTGTCCCTGATGATGCACCGTTGCTGCACTGCCAACTATCAGATGCACTAGTTGCTCCTGCTTGCTACTCCACTGCTGCCGCTCGTTGTTTTGCTACTGCTCCTACTAGTTAGTCACCGATGCTGCTCCTAAGCACTGCTCGTAGATGCTGCTACTTTCCGCTGTTGATTCCTCCTACAGCCGCTGCTAGTTGCTACTAATAACCATGGCCAAGTGTGTGTGCAGAGCCTCACGACTGGATGTGCAACACTACTAGTTCAGTTAACCTTGATATAATTAAGTTGGTGGAAGAATTGAACTGATAATTATGTTTGGGTTTTCAGTTTTAAGGAAGGTAATTTTTCGGAAACCATCCTCAAATCTGTGCTCATTTTTACAGTTTGGTGCTACAGTTCTGGCCTTATCTAAAATATTTGGCATGAAATTAAATCTGGCTGCTTGTTTACATTCAAAGTCCCTATATATCATGATGTAATCACTGATGACTATGTAAAGAAAATCACTGATGCTAAATTAATTTTTGTTCTATGTAACTTTGAAAAATATTGAATTCGTTGTGGTGCTAGGTATAAAGCTTGCTGGCTTCCCCTTCTTGCCAAGCACACCAAGGCCACTGTTGCAGATGAGCCTTTGGTTGTTCCGCTTGACTGCGAATGGATATGGCACTTCTGTTAGCTACAACAAAAAATCTTTGAATTTGGTACTGCATGATTTTTTTACTACTGCTTACACAGAGAGTATTTGCTACTACTAAAATAGCGATTTTGTATGCACCGCTACCTGATGAGTGCTATCTTTGTAATATTTTACATTGGCATGCATATGTTTGTTCGGTTTGAACTTTGCATGACATGATATAATTATTTATAGTGTTTTTCTCAACTTATTTTCATTGACACTTGATATATACTTAGCTTGTACTTGAAGTTGTGGGTTAATGTGGTGATTTTGTTATACTTGGATGCATTGGTACCCCCATAATCGAGCACATGATGCAATGGCAAGAAGATCATGCCTGTGCGCATCATCAAGCACACCACGGAGTTAATCGACCTCCTCACCGATGGTAACTCAATCTAGATCATCACTTTATACTCTCCTACCTTTGTGATGTTAGTATGCTTCTACTAACTATGGAATGTGACTTAAAATTCCTAGATGTGCATACTATAGACTGTTGACTGTAGTGTGGTACACTTCCTGTAGCATTGTAATGCCTTACCAAGTAGCAATTGCATGAAGACAGTCCACAACACAAAAACTATGTGTAATGGATCCATGACTTACAATCTGTATGCGAATACCATGTGTAATGACTGTTATTTTTTGCATCGTCTGAACTTTTGTTGCTGCTGTATTGTTTCTCACTCATGATTGATCTACTGCCAGGTGAAGGTTTTCAAATGTTGAAGGAGGAGGACAATAGGAATTTCTGTGATGGCTTGTTGTCTATTTTCTTTTCTTTGCTATAGAATAGTTTTGTTTCGCACTTACTGGTTCCTTGGACATAAAGATATGTAGTGCTAGAATGAATGCATGTAAAGATATTTTGGGCTCCAATAATATTCCATGTTGCTTTGAAAATGTATCGGAACTAGGCTAGGCCCAAGACAACTTGTAGTGTGATGTGTTGTAATGTCAATGGCATAATAAAAGAAGTTGGATTGGATCAATTATTTTGGCCCAGCCCAAGATATATTGAACAATTATTTTCAAGGGGAAAACTTGAGAGGCCCGGCAAAGAAATGGCCCAGAAAAAACAAGACCAAAAAAATCTGTCAAAAGGGATAGGCAAAGAAATTTAAAAGGCCAAATTACTGGGCCAGGCCCATGTAGCTAGCCAAAATTAACAGAAAAATATATTAAAAATGCTGAATTAATGGGCTCGGTCCATTTAAAGCACCGAAATGGACCAGACTGATTCTAAGTAACGACCTTTTCAATTGGTCGCAATTTTGCCACGTCAGATTGCCACGTCGGATCCGACGTGGCTTGGGCAGACAACCAATGACCAAAACAAAAGGTCATGGGTTCAACGACCTTTTTTTGGTCGTAAACGTCTACGACCTTATCCCGAAGAAGGTCGTTAATTTCACTTTATGACTGCCAGCTTTTGACCTTCTGTTTTTGGTCACAAAAATGTCACAAATGAAAAACAATGACCATTCAGTGACCAATAGTCAAGGCCATAAGTTGACATATTTCTTGTAGTGCCTTAAGCCTTGACATGCGAGAATTGGTTTGCCGGGGCGCCCATTGATCATGATTCTCATGGAGGAGGTGGCAAGCAGTCCACATATCCACGCTATCCACTTGTCCCCAAAACCAAATCTCCTTAAAACCTCAAAAACGAAAGGCCAACTGATGGAGTCGAAAGCTTTAGTAATATCCAGTTTAAGCAGTACCGTAGGGGATCTCAGAGCATGCAGTCTCCTTACAGTGCATTGGACAATCATAAAATTGTCATGGAGGGAACGACCCATAGCAAACGCGCTCTGATTCTGCCCAATTAGCTTCGGCAAGTCCTCCGCAAGCCTAGTGGCAAGAACTTGTCAAATATTTTGATTGGGCCACTAATAAGGCTCAACGGGCAGTAATCCTTGATATCCAGCGCCCCGGCCTTCTTTGGTAACAGAGAAACTAGGGCTTTGTTCACTGCCCCCATACCACGCACATCCTTCTTGTGAAAGTTCTCAAGTGCCCTCATGAAGTCAGACTTAATGACGTGCCAACATGTTATGAAGAATCTCCCGGTGAATCCGTCAGGCCCAGGAGCTTTGTCGAACGGCATGCCCTTGATGGCCTTGTGGACTTCCTCCTCCGTGAAAGGTGCTTCCAGGTGCGCCAAGTCCAGAGAAGGTAGGTCCAGAGCATCAAGATTTATCGTGGTTTCCCTGGCTCGTGTCGATCCGAACAGATCCTGAAAGTACTTATCGGCCACCTCCACTATTTCCTCCTTTCCCGTGTAGATAATCCCTTCGTGTTGTAGCTTGGTAATGGTGTTCTTCCTCTGCTTGTGTCTTGCATGACGCTGAAAAAATGCCATGTTAGCATCCCCCACTTTCAGGTGCAACAATCGAGAGCGCTGCCTCGCCATCGTTCGCTCCAATGAGCATAAACCCAACAGTTTCCACTTGAGAAGTTTCTGAAGCCCATGTTCCTAGTCCGACAGGGCCCTCGACTCCACCGCCATATCTAGGCGCGATATGACTTCCATGGCCATGAAATCTGAAGGCGGATGTTACCTATCCAACAATCACTCCAGCTTTGCAAGGCTTTAGCAGTGGCATGCAGCTTATTATCCAGTACCACAAATGCGTTACCCACAGAGGGGGTGGATTGCCAGGCCTCCTGAACTATGTCCAAGAAACCATCCGCTTTGGGCTAAAAGCATACAAACTTGAAGCACCGACCCACCTCAAATTCTGCATCAACATCCACCAGGAGAGGGCAGTGATCAGAGATCGCGGAGCCGAGCAACGTGAGGAGGATCCTACGGTATATATCCTCCCATGAATTGGTGAAAAAAACATGGTCAATCTTATCCATAGTCAGATCCCGCCGTTCATTGCTTCACATATGCCGCTTCCCATTGAGGTACAACTCCTTCAATTCAAGTCTATTCAGCATTGCCCAAACATGAGCCATCACGCGTCTGTTTACTGTGGCCTTGTTCTTATCCTCCGGGTGGACAAGCAAATTAAAGTCTCCAACTATCGCCCATGGACCCGCATGCAAGTCTTGCACCTCCCGGATTTCCTCCAGGAACGCCACCTTCTCGGCGTCACCTTGAGGCCCATACACTCCTGTTAGACACGATCTTGTAGGGGCGGTGTAGGAGTGGCCTGGGTAGGTGCAGCCTTAGGCACGTCATGCTGTTCAGAAAGACTCACCAGAAACCAACCAACATCACGAGTGCATGGCGGTGTCACATCCCCGTGCAGATTCGGCCCCACCACTGGTGTCTCTTCCTCTGTCCGGCCAGGCAGACTGCACAGAAAAGAGTTGGCCAGAATGGCGCGAGATGCTCCAGATGCCCATCCTTGATTGGCGTGGCTGCCCCCTCATTGGGCAGGCACAGATCCCACTCCCCCTCTCTGATATGCGGAAAATCTTCAGCATGCAAATCATGTGTGGGCCTCGGGAGCGGAGACTGGGAACCCACCACTAATTCGCCCGGCCATCTACCAGGGCCCACCTGTGGCGCTCCACCTGGTTGGGGGACAGATCCCAAACCTGCCTCTCAAAGCAGCTGCATTAGCCCACCTTGTCCCAGTCTGCATGGCGTGCTGCCAAATCTGATGCCCCTACGAGGCCGAACCTTCTTTCCACCAACGGCATGACCCTGCAGGTCGAACCGTCCAGAGCGCGGTTGGTCGCTAACGGTCGATCCATACTGGCCGCATCTGTCCCACTGAACTCACCCACGATCATGGCCTCGCCAGCTGTGTACCATGACTTGGCATCCATACGGTCCCCTGGTCTGTTGACTATCCACCCGATTTCAAAAATCAGCCTGACGAGCACATCTCCCCTGGTGTGTTGACTATCCACGGGGTAGCTCGAAACAGGACATAGAGTACACTGGCACTGCTTGTGCAACAAACTTGACGTGCACATCTTTCCCTCCCAAGAGAGAATGGTTTTCATTCATCCCTTAACTTTGTTCCAAACACTTTCTTTGAGATATTTGAAACCTCGGTTTTTGTTGTTTCTAGACAAGTTTTCTTGGGGACATCGAGTATTCGTTTCACCTCATCCCTGATAAGCTCATAACATCCTTTACTAAAGAATACCGAAGACTTAGAAAGGTACCTAAAGCCTAACAATAAGTGTCCAACAACAAGGTTACCAAAGTTGCACCCTCACCTTCAGCCTTGACGAACAACAAGTTGTCATCTACAAAGAGTAAATGGCTCACCGGTGGTGCCAGCTCTTCACTTTCATCTCACAAATATGAGATGGCCGATTCTGACTTTTTAAGAGGCATGATAGGCCCTTTGCTGCCATCAAGAAAAGGTAGGGTAAGATTGGGTCTCCCTGCCGAATTTTCCTTGTAGGTCTAAATTCCTCGAGCTTCTTTCCATTAAACAAAACTGAGAATTTAATAGAGGTCACCATTTTTATCACAGAAGAGATCCAGACAGGTGCAAAATCCAGCTTGGTCATCATAACTTGAAGATATTTCCATTCCAAACAAACCTCACCTACCTCTGGTTTGATCTGATCCCCTCGTGGGTCATTACAGCGAGCGAGGGCCCAGGTTGGCCCTCACAAATCTTCGTCAGTGGTTGTTTTGTATACTAGTCGACTGCCCCGCGCATTGCTGCAGGAGTTTATGTAAAATAAAAACTGTGCTGAAATAATCAACTTAGGTATTGTCTTTATGGTTTCTCCTGTCAAGATAATTTTTTATCAATATTTTACTAATCAATGTATAAATGTATACCTCTATGTATAAGTTCAAAATTGGACGAAAACAAAAGAAAATATGCATGTATTCATGACTTTCCTTCCATATATCACTGGAGTACCAGGTGCATGCATGCGTCAATTTTTGTCTTGATTATACACTATTTAGATGGTAGTTACTGCATGCATGTGTCATTTAGTACATGTGATTTGTCCAGCAGCTCTTAATGTGCAGATCGGATGGCTACTGTGGACTCATCTAGTACCTCCAATGGCTAAATTAATTTGGGTGATGTGGCTTAAGGAGAAGCAAGAGAATTCCTAATAGTGGGGGCTAGCTATTTAGATATTAGTAGATTAATAGATTCAATGGTCGTCCTAAAAGATTATATTCAATGGTCACACCACGGTTTGACAGTCCAGGTTAGTATTTCCTTGACAGCCGGACATACATGCATGATCGTGTCCTTGTGTTGTGTCGGAGTAAATGACCACGGGTAGCCTAATCGGCTCCCCTGGTTCTTCAAAAAACATCGGGCCGACTGGGCCCTCAAACATCCAAGACGCATGGCCGCCTTCTGTTGGCCGGCTGTCCTATTGGCCGGCTGCTGGAAGGCGGCGAGGCTCGATGATCCCTCCCGAAGTGGGCCGACTCCTAGCAGGCGGCCACCAGAGTGGCCGACTCCTAGCAGGTGGCCTGAGTATACACTCAAAGTTTGCACCCACATAACGGCGATAAGATGGGACGTGGCTACAATAAAGCCTGCCACCCCCGAATCCTGGAGCAAGCGTGGCCACAGTGCGTTGTACTGGGCGGCCATCCCCAGTCTGACGCAGCACTGTTGCCACGTTGACCATGACGTCGCCCACGACAGGCTGTCAATACGGCCCGCAGGCGGCGAGCCCCTCCTGCCAGACAGCTACCAGAGGGCGGCTGGACTTGACCAGTCGGCACGTGGGGAGTCCGGCTCCCAACAGCCGGCCTGCCCCTGCCCTAGAAGTTTGTGCACCATTAAGCAGACGACAAGGGGTAAGGCTACAGTGAATGCCCACCAGGCGGTGGTACTGTAGCCATGCTTACCCCGACAAAGCCATCGTCACCAAGAGTGAGGCTATAGTAACTAGCAGCCAACAAGGCCCCCGGGCGGTGGGCCCAGCCTGTCGCCCAAGAGGCCGGTAGCCAGTGGGGCCCACCAGTTGGTGGGCCCCAGTGGCCGGCGGAGAAGCCGGCGACCATAGACACTGATGGCCTAGACCCACATCCAGCCGGATTACCATTGTGCCCCTGGGGGTAGGCCTATATAAACCCCCCAGGGCACCCATGCAAAGGGTTGACCCATTAGAACTACACACACCACATAGAGAGAAGAGGAGAGCTAGCCCTGCCCTTCTTCTTCCTCTAGCCAAACAGCTCAAGGAGCATCTTGTAGCTACTTGCTGATTTAGTGATCATGCGGAAACCCCACAGAGCAGGACTAGGGGTGTTATCTCCTAGGAGAGCCCCGAACCTGGGTAAGATTCGCCAGCGTGCATGTCTTCGCCTTATCCCGTTTCCAGGCACCGGCGATGTCTTACTGGCTCTCACAATGATTAGCCACCCGTTGGCATATGTCGCACCTACCACCCAATATTTGGTGCCCACCTTGGGGCTAGCTGCACCATCGTCCAGAGACCTGCTCTGGATGGGAACCCTCTTCCTTCCTAGCGAGCGTAGCCTGCCTGGCATGCCCGATGGCGCTTGCACCGACATGCTGCATGGCGTGAACGACGCCTCTGCAGCGAGCTGCCTCGCCGACCTTCTCGGTGAGGTCTGCCTCTCTGACGAGCCCGCGCTAGGCGTGGGTGCAACCAGCTCCGAGAGCTGCCTCGTCGACTTCCTTGGCAAGCTCAACATCGCCAAGGAGCTCATCTTCGACCTGGAGTCGATCGGCTCCATCGACCCGATGCTCATCGACTCCGACATGGCATCCCTTGATGCCTTCCCCACCAATGTTGTGGTCATCGACGATCCCCTCCCTCGAGCCGATAGCTATGGCAGCAACGTCACCGAGGTACTAGTCATCATTCATGGCGCCGCGTCCGGCGGAAACGTCCACGACACTTTGCAAACGGCGCTGCATGATTTGTCCGTCCCCATTCCGGCTGACGCTGACGCCGATATGCTGGAGGCCCACCGCCTTGCCCTCATCGAGAACGGCAAGAATATAGCCTCCATGAGACACCTCACCGAGGCTTATCAACGCGAGGTTGATCGTGCCGCCTCTGGAACGCCGCCTGCTGGCGGACCCAGCCGGATTGGCGCTATCAAGAAGCGCGGCTCAGCCATTGCCAGCATGCTGGGCGCTGACTGCCCAGTCTACGCCACACCACTCGAGAACCTGCATGCCGCTCAAGCAGCAGTAAACGATCTGGAAGTGTTGGAAGGCGATGAGCTTCACTACATGACCAGACGCGTCCAACAGCTCATCGACGCGACCACAGAATGACACGAAGCCGGCGCCCGTGCCGAGAGTCCTCCTCCATGCTGCTACCTCTTGAGCATGCATTGGTTTTTCCCTTGAAGAGGAAAGGGTGATGCAGCAGAGTAGCATAAGTATTTCCCTCAGTTTTTGAGAACGAAGGTATCAATCCAGTAGGAGGCTCCTCAAAAGTCCCACGCAATTACACAAACAAACAAGAACCTCGCAACCAACACGATAAAGGGGTTGTCAATCCCTTCACGGTAACTTGCAAAAGTGAGATCTGATTGAGATAATATGATAAGATAAATATTTTTGGTATTTTTATGATATAGATTGGAAAATAAAAGATGCAAATAAAAGTAGATGGAAAACTTATATGATAAAAGATAGACCCCGGGGCCATAGGTTTCACTAGTGGCTTCTCTCAAGATAGCATAAGTATTACAGTGGGTAAACAAATTACTGTCGAGCAATTGATAGAAAAGTGCATAGTTATGAGAATATCTAGGCATGATCATGTATATAGGCATCACATCCGTGACAACTAGATCGAAATGATTCTGCATCTACTACTATTAATCCACACATCGACCGACTCCTGCCTGCATCTAGAGTATTAAGTTCATAAGAACAGAGTAACGCATTAAGAAAGATGACATGATGTAGACGGATAAACTCATGCAATATGATATAAACCCCATCTTTTTATCCTCGATGGCAACAATACAATACGTGCCTTGCTGCCCCTGCTGTCACTCGGAAAGGACACCGTAAGAATGAACACAAAGCTAAGCACTCTTCCATTGCAAGAAAGATCAATCTAGTAGGCCAAACCAAACTGATAAGTCGAAGAGACTTGCAAAGATAACCAATCATACATAAAAGAATTCAGAGGAGATTCAAATACTTCTCATAGATAAACTTGATCATAAACCCACAATTCATCGGATCTCGACAAACACACCGCGAAAAGAGTTACATCAAATAGATCTCTAAGAAGATCGAGGAGAACTTTGTATTGAGATTCAAAGAGAGAGAAGAAGCCATCTAGCTAATAACTATGGACCCGAAGGTCTGTGGTAAACTACTGACAACTCATCGGAGAGGCCTTGGAGATGATGTAGAGGCCCTCCGTGGTCGATTCCCCCTCCGGTGGAGTGCCGACGAAGGCTCCAAGATGGGATCTCACGGATACAGAAGGTTGCGGCGGTGGAATTAGGTTTTCATGGTGCTCCTCGATGTTTTCAAGGTACGGGAGTATATATAGGCAAAGGAAGTACGTCGGTGGAGCAACGAGGGGCCCACGAGGGTGGGGGGCGTGCCCACCCCCTTAGGGCATCCTGGGCACCCTCGTGGCCGCCTCGTTTGCAGCTTGACGTCCACTACAAGTCTCCTGGATTGCATTTGTTCCGAAAAGATTGCTCCCGAAGGTTTCATTCCGTTTGGACTCCGTTTCTTCGAAACACTGAAATAGGCAAAAAAAACAGCAATTTGGGCTTGGCCTCTGGTTAGTAGGTTAGTCCCAAAAATGATATAAAAGTGTAAAGTAAAGCCCATAAACATCCAAGCGGGTAATATAATAGCATGGAACAATCAAAAATTATAGATACGTTGGAGACGTATCAAGCATCCCCAAGCTTAATTCTTGCTCGTCCTCGAGTAGGTAAATGACAAAAACAGAATTTTTGATGTGGAATGCTACCTAGCATAATCCTTAATATAATTTTCTTTATAGTGGCATGAATATTCAGATCCAAATGATTCAAAATAAAAGTTCATATTGACATAAGAAATAGTAATACTTCAAGCATACTAACAAAGCAATCATGTCTTCTCAAAATATCATGGCATTAGAAGGTTCATCCCTACAAAATCATATAGTTAGGCTATGTTTCATTTTCATCACACAAAATACTCCCATCAAGAACAACCCCTGTTTCAGCCAAGCAATTGGTTCATACTTTTTAACGTGCTTCAGCCTTTTTCAACTCTCACGCAATACATGAGCGTGAGCCATGGATATAGCACTATGGGTGGAATAGAATATGGAGGTTGTGTGGAGAAGACAAAAAAAGAGAAAGTCTCATATTGACGACGATAATCAACAGGCTATGGAGATGCCCATCAATTTATGTCAACATGAGGAGTAGGGATTGCCACGCAACGGATGCACTAGAGCTATAAGTGTATGAAAGCTCAACAAAAGAAACTAAGTGGGTGTGCATCCAACTTGCTTGCTCATGAAGACCTATGGCATTTTGAGGAAGCCCATCATTGGAATATACAAGCCAAGTTCTATAATGAAAAATTCCCACTAGTATATGAAAGTGACAACATATGAGACTCTCTACATGAAGAACATGGTGCTACTTTGAAGCACAAGTGTGGAAAAAGATAGTAACATTGTCCCCCTTTTATTTCTTTTCTTTCTTTCTTTTTTTGGGCCTTTCTTTTTTTGGCATTTTTTTCTTTGGCCATTCTTTTTTTTCTTTTTGGCATTTCTTTTTTCTTCTTATTTTTAAGGGACAATGCTCTAATAATGATGATCATCACACTTCTATTTATTTACAACACATTAATTACAACTCAAAACTAGAACAAGATATGACTCTATATGAATGCCTCCGGCGGTGTACCGAGATGGGCAATGAACCAAGAGTGACATGTATGAAAAATTATGAAGGTGGCTTTGCCACAAATACGATTTCAACTACATGATCATGCAAGGCAATATGACAATGATGATGTGTGTCATGATAAACGGAACGGTGGAAAGTTGCATGGCAATATATCTCAGAATGGCTATGGAAATGCCATAATAGGTAGGTATGGTGGCTGTTTTGAGGAAGATATAAGGGGGTTTATGTGTGATAGAGCGTATCGTATCATAGGGTTTGGATGCACCAGCGAAGTTTGCACCAACTCTCAAGGTGAGAAAGGGCAATGCACGGTACTGAAGAGGCTGGCAATGATGGAAAGGTAAGAGTGCGTATAATCCATGGACTCACATTAGTCATAAAGAACTCATATACTTATTGCAAAAGTTTTATTAGCCCTCGAAGCAAAGTACTACTATGCATGCTCCTAGGGGAAGGGTTGGTAGGAGTTAACCATCGCACGATCCCGACCTCCACACATAAGGAAAGCAATCAAAAGAGCATCCTATGCAACAAATTTCTTACACAACTTTTACCATGCGTGCATGCTATAGGACTTGCCAACTTCAACACAAGTATTCTTTAAATTCACAATTACCCAACTAGCATGACTCTAATATCACCACCTCTATATCTCAAAACAATTATCAAGTATCAAATTGATCATAACATCCAATTCACTTCCTATGATAGTTTTTATTATACCCAACTTGGATGCCCATCATTCTAGGACCAATTTTATAACCATAGCAAATACCATGCTGTTCTAAAAGACTCTCAAAATAATATAAGTGAAGCATGAGATATCAACAATTTCTACAAAATCAAGCCACCGCCATGCTCTAAAAGATATAAGTGAAGTACTAGAGCAAAACTATCTAGCTCAAAAGATATAAATGAAGCACATAGAGTATTCTAATAAATTCCAAATCACGTGGGGTTCTCCCAAAAGGTGTGTACAGCAAGGATGATTGTGGTAATCTAAAAAGCAAAGACTCATATCATACAAGATGCTCCAAGCAAAACACATATCATGTGGCGAATAAAAATATAGCTCCAAGTAAAGTTACCGATAGACGAAGATGAAAGAGGGGATGCCTTCCGGGGCATCCCCATGCTTAGGCTTTTTGTTATCCTTGAATATCTTGGGATGCCATGGGCATCCCCAAGCTTAGGCCCTTGCCACTCCTATTCCATAGTCCATCAAATCTTTACCCAAAACTTGAAAACTTCACAACAAAAAACTCAATAAGAAATCTCATAAGCTCCGTTAGTGCAAGAAAGAAAAACCACCACATAAGGTACTGTAATGAACTCATTCTTTATTTATATTGTTGTTAAACCTACTGTATTCCAGCTTCTCTATGGTTCATACCCCCCGATACTAGCCATAGATGCATCAAAATAAGCAAACAACACACGAAAAATAGAATCTATCAAAAACAGAACAGTCTGTAGCAATATGTAACTTTCGAATACTTCTGGAACTCTAAAAATCCTACCAAAATATGAAGTCCTGGGAAATTTGTCTATTGATCTACTGCAAAAAAGAATCAACACAAAAGAACGTTCCTGTGATTTACTAAAATTATTTTCGTGCGTGCAAAAGTTTCTGTTTTTCAGCAGAATCAAATTAACTATCACCGTAGGTTATCCTATAGGTTCTACTTGGCACAAACACTAATTAAAACATGAAACCACATCTAAACAGAGGCTAGATGAAATATTTATTACAAAACAGAAGCAAAAAGCAAGAAACAAAAATAAAATTGGGTTGCCTCCCAACAAGTGCTATCGTTTAACGCCCCTAGATAGGCATAAAAGTGAGAATAGATCTAAGTAGTACCATCTTCAATTTTTAATTTTTTTAGCGGAGTCTTGCTCGAATCCGGGAGGTTCTTCATGTTTCCCCTCATACTCAAAATTTTTTAGATCTAAAGAATCCAACCGCTTATTACAAAGGGTAATCAACATATTCATGCGGTGAAGATTTCTGCTAACACCCTTAAGAGGTTCAAGGGACTTTTGTAAAAAAATTGTTACTTCGCAAATTTTTTCAAAAACTTGTGTCTCCTCCGGGGTATGATGTGATCCCCCCTTTTTGAGGTAGTGTTCCCACTATTCCCTCTATGACTTCATGCGCAATACTGGGATCAATCTCGATAAAATTTCCTTAGGCAATGCAATCCAAGAGTTGTCTATGGGACATATCTAGTCCAACACAAAAATTGTGAAGAACAATTCTAAAATTCACCTCTAAAGTGCAGTTACGATAAGATTCCATCATCCTAAACCAAGCATCTTTCAAGTTTTCTCCTTGCCTTTTCTTGAAGTGAAGAACTTCAAACTCGGGAGACAAAGGAGTAGATAGAGAACTAGCCATAGCGACGAGCACACAAAAGACAAGCGAAAGAAGTTGAAGATTGGGAAAGAGAGTGCGAATAAAACGGCAAGGGTGAAGTGGGGGAGAGGAAAACGAGAGGCAAATGGCAAATAATGTAATGCGAGGGAGATGAGTTTGTGATGCGTACTTGGTATGTCTTGACTTGAGCGAAGACCTCCCCGGCAACGGCGCCAGAAATCCTTCTTGCTACCTCTTGAGCATGCGTTGGTTTTTTCCTTGAAGAGGAAAGGGTGATGCAGCAAAGTAGCGTAAGTATTTACCTCAGTTTTTGAGAACCAAGGTATCAATCCAGAAGGAGGCTCCTCAAAAGTCCCACACACCTACACAAACAAACAAGAACCTCGCAACCAACGCGATAAAGGGGTTGTCAATCCCTTCATGATAACTTGCGAAAGTGAGATCTGATAGAGATAATATGATAAGATAAATATTTTTGGTATTTTTATGATATAGATTGGAAAATAAAAGATGCAAACAAAAGTAGATGGAAAACTTATATGATAAAAGATAGACCCGGGGGCCATAGGTTTCACTAGTGGCTTCTCTCAAGATAGCATATTACGGTTGGTAAACGAATTACTGTTGAGCAATTGATAGAAAAGTGCATAGTTATGAGAATATCTAGGCATGATCATGTATATAGGCATCACGTCCATGACAAGTAGATCGAAACGACTCTACATCTACTACTATTACTCCACACATCGACCAACTCCTGCCTGCATCTAGAGTATTAAGTTCATAAAAACAGAGTAACGCATTAAGAAAGATGACATGATGTAGAGGGATAAACTCATGCAATATGATATAAACCCCATCTTTTTATCCTCGATGGCAACAATACAATACGTGCCTTGCTGCCCCTGCTGTCACTCGGGAAGGACACCGCAAGAATGAACACAAAGATAAGCACTTCTTCCATTGCAAGAAAGATCAATCTAGTAGGCCAAACCAAACTGATAAGTCGAAGAGACTTGCAAAGATAACCAATCATACATAAAAGAATTAAGAGGAGATTCAAATACTTCTCATAGATAAACTTGATCATAAACCCACAATTAATCGGATCTCGACAAACACACCGCGAAAAGAGTTACATCGAATAGATCTCCAAGAAGATCGAGGAGAACTTTGTATTGAGATTCAAAGAGAGAGAAGAAGCCATCTAGCTAATAACTATGGACCCGAAGGTCTATGGTAAACTACTCAGAACTCATCAGAGAGGCCTTGGAGATGATGTAGAGGCCCTCCATGGTCGATTCCCCCTCCGGCGGAGCACCGGCGAAGGCTCCAAGATGGAATCTGGCGGATACGGAAGGTTGCGGCGGTGGAATTAGGTTTTCGTGGTGCTCCTCGATGTTTTCAGGGTATGGGAGTATATATAGGCGAAGGAAGTACATCGGTGGAGCAATGAGGGGCCCACGAGGGTGGGGGGCGCGCCCACCCCCTTAGGGCGCGCCGGGCACCCTCGTGGCCGCCTCGTTTGCAGCTTGACGTCCACTCCAAGTCTCCTGGATTGCGTTTGTTCCGAAAAGATTGCTCCCGAAGGTTTCATTCCGTTTGGACTTCGTTTGATATTCCTTTTCTTCGAAACACTGAAATAGGCAAAAAAACAGCAATTCGGGCTGGGCCTCCGGTTAGTAGGTTAGTCCCAAAAATGATATAAAAGTGTAAAGTAAAGCCCATAAACATCCAAAATGGGTAATATAATATCATGGAACAATAAAAATTATAGATACGTTGGAGACGTATCACACGCCGAGAGCACGGCGCAACCTCCCGGACGCCGACTGCTGGTGGTGCCCGCGAGCGGAAAGACAAGGAGCCGACTGCTAGCCGCAGTCGGACGCGCCTCACCATCAAGCGTGATGCAAAAGGCCGCCCCCAAACCGTGGAGCGGTGAGGCAATAACCCGGCGCCGCCTCTGCCCTGCAGGGAGAGATATCCCTCCCTGCTGCCTGTTGAGCATCCGACGCTCAGCGGCCGACTGGGCCGCCGTGAAGGAATCGGCGAGAATGACGCCCACCATCGGATTGACCGCCTGGCGCGATCCCTGGCGCTAGAAGAAGAAGATGATGTCGGCTCGCCCTTTTTCGGCCCCCGCATCTGCGATGAGCCTTTTTCCAAAGGGTTCTTGCTCCCAAGAGACACGCCCAAATACAATGGCTCGGTGAAGCCGGAAGACTGGCTGATAGACTAATCCACTGCAGTCAGCATAGCAAACGGCAACATGCGCATTGCCGTGTACGTCCCACTCATGCTTCAGGGCACGACACGCACTTGGTTGAACAGCCTCAAGCCTTACAGTGTCAACAGCTGGCTGGACTTCACAGAAGTCTTCATCCGCAACTTCACCAGCACGTACAAGCGGGCACCGAAGCCACGTTAGCTTTCCTTGTGCGTCCAAGGCCCGACCGAGTCCAGTCACGACTATTTGACGCACTGGGCAGAGCTCCGTAACTCCTGTGAAGGGGTGCATGAGGTGCAAGGAATAGAGTACTTCATAGCCCGGTGCCGAGAGGGCACCCTCCTCAAGCACCGACTTCTCTGCGACGAGCCGGCTACACTCGACGAGCTGCTGATCATAGCAGACAAGTACGCCACCGCCGACTCCTCAATGAAGACCGAGCTCCGGGTGGACGCCTCCGGAAAGGTGCTTCCTCCAGCTCCAAAAACGCCGGCTGGCGACTCCAATCGGTGCCCGCATCAGAACGACAACAAGCGCAAGGCTCTGATGCCAACTTCCACCAGTCGGCAAGTGGCAGCGGTCGGGATGAGCAGCCTGAAGGGAAGCCTATGCCCAAGCGTCCGAAAGGCGGCAGGCCGGCTTGGCAGCCTATGCCCAAGCGTCCGAAAGGCAGCAGGCCGGCTTGGCAGCCTGCTTTCTCCTACGAGCAAACCCTTGATGCCCCCTACAAGTTCCACAGTGGTGCGAAGCCGTCCAATCACATAACCCGAAAGTACCATTGGCTCACTCGAATTTCTAAGGGTGAAGGACTGTTGCCTCCTCCGCCTGCTGGCTAGCCGCCTCCGACTCCTCAACAGCTGCCCGCCCAGCAGTCGGAGCCATTCAAGACGAGTTCCGTGACGAGCATGCAACCTATGTCATCTTTACAAGCCAAGCTGAAGACAGGCGTAGCCGGCGTCGACAGTACCAAGAAGTCAATGCAGTCGCTTCCAAAGATCCAGAGTTCATGCATTGGTCTGAAAAGCCCATCAACTGGAGCCGAGCTGATCACCCAGAAGTGATGCCTTTGCCCGGTTCCTATGCCTTGGTGTTGGATGCCACCTTTGCAACAGAGAGGCGATCTGCTCGTTTCTCCCGGGTTCTGATTGATGGCGAAAGCAGCATCAACATCCTGTACCGTGACACCATGGAAAAGCTGAATGTCAAGACAAAGCAACTCTTGCCCAGTCAGACCATCTTCCATGGCATTGTACCCGGCCTATCATGCTCACCAATTGGCAAGATCAAGATAGATGTCCTCTTCAGAGACAAAGATCACTTCCGCCATGAAGCCCTTTGGTTTGAGGTAGTGGATCTAGAGAGCCCATACCACGCCTTGCTTGGCCGACCTGCCCTGGCCAAGTTCATGGCTGTGCCCCCACTATGCCTACCTCAAGATGAAGATGCCGAGATCCAAGGGCATTGTCGGTGTCAAAACCGGCAGATCTCGGGTAGGGGGTCCCGAACTGTGTGTCTAGGCGGATGGTAACAGGAGACAAGGGACACGATGTTTTTACCCAGGTTCGGGCCCTCTCAATAGAGGTAAAACCCTACTCCTGCTTGATTAATATTGATGATATGGGTAGTACAGGAGTAGATCTACCACGAGATCAAAGAGGCTAAACCCTAGAAGCTAGCCTATGGTATGATTGTTGTTTGTCCTACGGACTAAAACCCTCCAGTTTATATAGACACCGGAGAGGGTTAGGGTTACACAGAGTCGGTTACAATGGTAGGAGATCTACATATCCGTATCGCCAAGCTTGCCTTCCACGCCAAGGAAAGTTCCATCCGGACACGGGACGAAGTCTTCAATCTTGTATCTTCATAGTCCAGGAGTCCGGCCAACGGTGATAGTTCGGCTATCCGGACACCCCCTAATCCAGGACTCCCTCAGTAGCCCCTGAACCAGGCTTCAATGACGACGAGTCCGGCGCGCATATTGTCTTCGGCATTGCAAGGCGGGTTCCTCCTCCGAATACTTCATAGAAGATTTTGAACACAAGGATAGTGTCCGGCTCTGCAAAATAAGTTCCACATACCACTGTAGAGAGAATAATCTTTACACAAATTCAATCTGCTGACGTATTCTGCAGCGTGACATCACACCACGGCCAAGCCTTTATTGGAATCGTTTTTACTGTCCCACCTCAGCGTGTTTAGCCAGGCGGTTTCTTTGGCACGTCTTGTCAAAGCAGAGATCGTGTCCCCTTATTCCGGGATTCTCATTAATACGGGTGTGGGTTATCCAACCATGCCATTGATTACGATGCTTGGGAGATAAGCGAGTTTTACCAGGCTGGTGGGGCACGCATAGCTTCGTCCGTCCATATAGGGGATAAGGATCCACCTTTTCACCTACGCCTTCTTCCTCCTTTGCTCATCCATTTCCGCACACTCGAGCTCCAGCGCCCAAGTCCGCACATCCCTCCTCAACCTTCTCTAGCCATGTACGGGGCGGGAGGCAAGTGGATGGTCTCCTCCGTAACGGAGGAACAAGTCAAAAAACTGCGGAAGGCCGGATACTTGTCCAGCGACATCGCGCATCGGCTCCCCGACAAGGGGCAGCTCCTCCCCACCCCCAGGCCCCATGAGAGGGTGGTGTTCGTCACCCACTTCCTCCGCGGACTAGGTTTTCCACTTCACCCATTTGTCCAGGGGCTCATGTTCTACTATGGCCTAGATTTCCACGATCTGGCCCCGAACTTCATCCTCAACATCTCGGTGTTCATCATCGTGTGCGAGGCCTTCCTCTGCATCCAGCCCCACTTCGGCTTATGGCTGAAGACTTTTAATGTCAAGCTGAAGGTAGTGGGCGGCCGCCAAGCGGAGTGCGGAGGCGCCATGGTGGGTCGTATGGCCAACGTCCTATGGCTCGAGGGCTCGTTCGTGGAGACAATAAAGGGGTGGCAATCGGGGTGGTTCTACATCACCGAGCCGCGCGACTCCAAATGGGCGGCAGCCCCCAAATTCCGATCTGGTTTCCCCACACGGCTCACCTCCTGGAAAGAGTCGGGCCTAACGTGGGAAGATTCGGAAGAGCTAACCGGACTTCAAACCTGCGTCCAAAATCTGGTGAACAAGAATCTCAAGCTTGTCAACGTAGTCCAGGTCATGCTCATCCGCCGGATCCTCCCATGCCAACAACGGGCCTTCAAATTGTGGGAGTTTGATCTGGCACAGCACCAAACCTTGCGCAAGCTCTTCGACACTACATACGAAGATGCCTGGAAGGTGTTGTTTAAGGGTGCCGAGGCCCCCGCGTCCGCTACCGAAGATCGCGGATTCAGCTCGCGACGTCAGGCCAGCGAGGTAAGCTATTCTACCCTTTACGGGACTCTTGTTTTTCATAGTCTGACTCTATGTGGGATCTAAACTCCCTTACCTTTGACAGGACTGGCTGAAGACGTCCGGGCAGGTTAACTGTTCGGCTCCTTTGCTAGAAGACCCAGCGGACGCCCGCTTGACGGGGCTGCTGGTTCCGGCACCTCACGTGGTGCCGGAGAAGAAGGCCAAGAAGAAGGCCACGGGAACTCGAAGGAGTGCCCGGCACCAGGTGTTGTCGGACTCATCGTCCGACGATTCCGAGGCAGACTCCTCCCGTGAAGATGAGGAGGAGGAAAAAGAGGCCTCTCCCCCAGCGGGGGGAGAGAAGAAAAGGAAGGCCGCCCCAGCTGGGGGGTCGGAGGGTCCAAGAAAGGAAGGACCCTTCCTCCGGACTTTTCCACCAATGCCGACGACGGCGAAGAGGAGTGGCCCTCGAGGGCCATGCCCCTGGCGAGATCGTAAGTGTCCGGATTCCAGAATAACTCATGATTTCTCATTTGTCGCATAGTGTCTTCTAACGCCGAATACAACCATGTAGGCCGCCCAAGGACGAGCTCCCCGCTTCGTCGAGCGGCTCCCTGGATTCGTCAGATGTGAATAGCACTTCACTTCCGACGGCTTCCTCCCCTCGTGACGCAGAAGACGCCGCGGTGGACTCCCAAAAGGGGCCCAACCAGGAGGAGGTGGTTCTGGAGGCGCCGCAAGGCGACCTCCCGGACTCCAGGTGCAAAGAGGGCAAAACCCCAGAGGGCTCTAAGTCCGGCCCTGTGCCGGACTCCATACCGGAACCTACAGTGGTTCTGAAGTCCGGCAGGCGGCCCCTTCGTAAGAAGGGCAAGACTGCGACGCCGGTGGCCTCCGTGCAACCGGAGGCACAGGATAGCTTGCTGGAGGCGCTTAACGGCACCTCCATCGATGAGGAGCACCGCATTATCATGAGTGCGGTGATCCAGAAAGTTCAGTCCGCCAAGAGCGGGCTGACTGAAGCCTGTACCAGCCTTCTAACATGCTTTGAGGTAAGTTTTTAAGATATGTAAGAATATTACCGCATAGATAGTAGCCCCTAATGCTTAGTTCGGTGTTCGGAAAGAAAAGCCAAGCTGAGGATCTAAAAAGATATACGCATGAGTCTAACATAAATATGTCAATATGGGAACGCAGGCTGCGCTGCTGACCTCTGCCGCACTGACTGCGGAGGTCAATGCATTGAAGGAGAGCCTCGAGCGGTCCGAGAACGAGCTCGGCCTTGCCAAGAAGCGGCTAGAGGATAAGGAAGGTAAGTAATACCTTATTAAAGTAATACCTTATAGAAAGGATTTGGTTGCAAAAAATGACAGGAATAACATGAGTATTGCAGGTGCCACGAATGAGGTGGCGACCCTGAAGAAAGCGGTGTCCAAGGCCAAAAACAGTAAGGCCACGGAGCGCACCGAGCGAGAGAAGCAGGAGGCGCGGGTGGCGGAGGTGCGGCAAGAGCTCCAGGCTCTCATGGAAAAACACAAGAGTTTGGAGCGTGACTCGAAGACTCGAGAGTCCGAGCTCGCCTTGTCTCTTGAGAGTGCCAAAGCCGCTAAGGCCGAAGCCCAGAAGGCCCTCCAGGAGATCGAGGCGATAAAGAAGATAGCGGCGGGTAAGGCACTCTTTATGCAAAGCAAGCATGTAAAAGTGAATTATCTGTTACTTACCCGAATCCGGAGCTCTCCAGGAGCGTTCGCCGATCTGCCCCGTAGTGTGTCCGATGTTGCCGCTTTCTACCGAGCCGAGGAGGGGAGCTCGACGGAAAAGGTGTTCTGGTCTAAATATGCTGAGGCCGGACATCCGGTGCCCCTGAACGACCAGCTGAAGCAGCTGATCGAGCTCCACAAGGTGGCCGAACAGGCCGTGAAGGGCCTCATAGTTCGGATGTGGCCTAAAGAAGCCATGCCTGGGAGCTACTTCAGTCTGGTGCGACGGCTGGTGGATGCCTGTCCATGGATTGAAGTCATCAAGCGCTCCATCTGCATTGAAGGTGCCCATCGGGCCCTTGCCCGTGCTAAAGTGCAATGGGGCAAGATGGACGTCGAGAAGCTTGTGATGGACGCGCCACTGCCGGGCAAGGAGTATCGCAAGCCCGAGATGTACTATGAGGGTGTCCTGAAGGGTGCCCGCCTTATAGCGGGTGAATGCTCCAAAGATGTAATTTTTGAGTAGACTCGCATGTGTTATCCTATACGCTGAAAACTTTGTTCATATGTGCTAAGCAACGCTTGTTAATTTAAAATATTACCTTCTATGCGGCCGTTTATCAAATTTGAGAGATGGCGAGTCGTTGGCTTCAGCCCCCATGCCATGAGTGCTGGGGTGTTCAGGATAAACTTGAGCGCTCTTGTTTCCATTCTTGGGTCCTTCGAGGGAGGCGTTCAACACGAAGAACGAGGCAACCGGACTATAATGCTTGAACACTCTCACTTAGCCATAGAATTCAATAATTTTAAATTTCGGAGAAGCCCCTGGTATTCGGGAGACCGAGTTCGGGGCGCTATCCATGCCTTGGCCGGACACTGCCGACTCCTTGCTCTAAGCGGCATAAGTCTTTAGGGACCCGAAAAACCTCTCGAACAGCGACCGGCTCTCGCCCTATCATGACGGTCAGTTTTAGCTTTCTCCACTGAGGTGCTCAACCCAGCTCAACCGGGGCACAATCGCAGTGGTTCTCCCAGCGCTACCTTAGCCTATATAACGGAACATAAGGTACCAAAACATGGGAGCCGGACAAACCCAACTATTGACCCAAGACATGATTCGAAGCCGATGCATATAATGCCATAAGTTCGGGGTGCCGCACTTGTGAAAGTGTTCAGACTTATCACACCATGTTTTGGGGTACTTAAGCCCCTGGTGTATTGACCATACCAAGTTGTACGGGTGCAACATGTCATAGATGAACATTTTATTGGGAAAAAAGGAATGCAATAATAAGCAGAAGCTATGTATTGTTTATTCAAAAGATACTACAATGAAAGCAGAATGATACAAATAGTGCGATAAGCAAGGGATGGGACTATTTAACATGTCCCCCTCTAGGGGTAGGCTGCGGGATGGTATGTAAAACAGGTATACTGCTCGTAATAGAGACCACCTGGACACTCGACATAGCTTTTCTGCTTCCCTGGTTGTTGCATCGTGAGTTCGGCGATTCTACTGCCCGGCAGGGCTTCTGGAAAACAGAGTCCTGAGAATAAGAAAAAAAAGAATGACACAATTGGGAGACCCTGGTGCGGTTGAGCCGCACTCTGGGCATGTTGTGGTCGTGCCCCTCCCCCTATGCCCATGGTATCTCCAGAGCATAGTTATGTACGCGTGGTACTGATTTCACAATTTCGCGAGGGCTGGTGTTGGGGCCGCATTGCTACGCATGCTCGGAACGTGCCAGGCGGTCTTGTTGTAGGTTGCTCCGGGCGCGCTTGACGGTGTCCGGACATTTAGTAGTCGGACTCGAGAATTGCCTTAAAAGGCTGCTTTGTACTTCCGCCGCGAGGGCCGCCGTATGCTCCTCCGTTCAGAGAGAGTGTTCGGTGTTTCCATTGACCGTGATTACTCCTCGAGGGCCTGGCATCCTGAGCTTGAGGTATGCGTAGTGAGGCACTGCATTGAACTTTGCAAATGCGGTTCGTCCGAGCAGTGCGTGATAGCCGCTGCGGAACGGGACTATGTCGAAGATTAATTCCTCGCTTCGGAAGTTATCTGGGGATCCGAAGACCACTTCGAGTGTAACTGAGCCTGTACAGTTGACCTCTACACCTGGTATGACGCCTTTAAAGGTCGTTTTTGTGGGTTTAATCCTTGAGGGGTCTATGCCCATTTTGCGCACTGTATCCTGGTAAAGCAGGTTCAGGCTGCTGCCGCTGTCCATCAGGACTCTAGTGAGGTGAAATCCGTCAATGATTGGGTCAAGAACCAATGCGGCGAATCTGTCGTGGCGGATGCTAGCGGGGTGGTCCCTTCGATCAAAAGTGATCGGGCAGGAGGACCACGGGTTGAACTTTGGGGCGACTGGCTCCATCGCGTATACGCCCCTTAGTGCAAGCTTTCGCTCCCTTTTAGGTATGTGGGTTGCGTATATCATGTTCACCGTCCGCACTTGTGGGGGAAAGCCCTTCTGTCCTCTATTGTTCGGCGGCCGGGGCTCCTCCTCGTCATCGCCATGCAGCCCCTTGTCGTTGTTTTCGGCATTTAACTTGCCTGCCTGCTTGAACACCCAACAATCCCTGTTGGTGTGGTTGGCTGGTTTTTCGGGGGTGCCATGTATCTGGCACGAGCGATCGAGTATTTGGTCCAAGTTGGACGGGCCCTGAGTCTTTGTTTTGAACAGCTTTTTCCGCTGACCGGGTTTAGAGCCTCTGAATCCGGCATTGAATGCCGTATCTTCAGCATTATCGCCGTTAATGCGGCGCTTGTGCTTGTTGCGACGCGACCTGCCATTGCTATCCTTGGTATCCGAACTACCAGGGTTTTTGGTCAGGTTGTTACTGCGAGCTAGCCAGCTGTCCTCTCCGGCGCAGAAGCGGGTCATGAGTGAAGTGAGGGCTACCATGGATTTCGGCTTTTCCTGTCCTAGGTGCCCGGCAAGCCACTCGTCGCGGATGTTATGTTTGAAGGCTACAAGGGCCTCTGCATCCGTACAGTCAATGATTTGATTTTTCTTGGTTAAGAACCGTGTCCAGAATTGTCTGGCCGATTCATCTGGCTGCTGAATTATGTGGCTTAGGTCATCAGCATTTGGTGGACGCACATATGTGCCCTGGAAGTTATCAAGGAATGCGGCTTCCAGGTCTTCCCAACAACCAATTGATTCTGCTGGCAAGCTGTTGAGCCAATGCCGAGCTGGTCCTTTGAGCTTGAGTGGGAGGTATTTGATGGCGTGTAGATCATCACCGCGGGCCATGTGGATGTGAAGGAGATAGTCCTCGATCCAAACCGCAGGATCTGTTGTGCCGTCGTATGATTCAATGTTTATGGGTTTGAAACCCTCAGGGATTTGATGATCCATTACTTCGTCTGTGAAGCATAGTGGGTGTGCGGCGCCTCTGTATTGGGCTATATCACGACGGAGCTCAAATGAGCTTTGTCTACTGTGTTCGGCCCGGCCGGAATTGCTGTATCCGTCATGACGGTTGTCATCACGTGTCGTGGGGCGCCCACGCGATCCGTAGATCGATCTTATTTGCCTTGCCTTGTCCTCCAATATGTCTCGCAAGTCTGGCGCATTTCCACGTGGCTTTGTACTTTTCGAGCGACGCCAGGGTGCGGCTTTAGTGGAGGGCCTAGAGGCCTCTCTGTCGCGGCCACGAGGTGGCCGGTCGGTCGCGTCATGCGCTGGTGATGTAGGTTTGGGTGCTTCCTCCTCTAATTGGGGTAGCAGCCTGCGTTTTGGGTAGCTCTTGGAGGGGCGATCGAGTTTGTACTCTTCGGCTGCAAGGACTTCGGTCCATCTGTCAGCTAGCAAGTCTTGGTCAGCTCTAAGCTGCTGCTGCTTTTTCTTGAGGCTGCTTGCTGTGGCCATAAGCCTGCGCTTGAAACGCTCTTATTCGACGGGATCCTCGGGCACGACAAATTCGTCGTCGTCGAGGCTTGCTTCATCTTCGGAGGGAGGCATATAATTATCGTCCTCTACCTCTCTGTCTGCCGCTCTATCATGAGGGCTGGCTTCTCCCTCCTCCTGTGCTGAATCCTGCTGGAGGGGGTTGTCTTCGGCACTGTCCGGGGTGTTATTATCTCCCATGCCGGAATCACCGTTTTTGCTGTGGCGGGATTTAGAGCGGCGCCGCTGACGCCGGCGCTTGGGCTGTTTCTTGGAGGGGTCATCCTCCGCTGTCCCATTGCCATTACCATCTTTTTGGGTGTCCACCATGTATATGTCGTATGACGAGGTGGCCTTCCAGTGCCCTGTAGGCGCTGGTTCTTGGTTGTCTCCTGCATCATCATCCATACCGTCGATGTCTTCGGAGTTGAAGTCGAGCATGTCGGTTAAATCATCGACAGTGGCTACAAAGTGGGTGGTGGGTGGGCGTTGAATTTCTTCATCGTCCGCATCCCAACCTTCCTGACCATAGTCCGGCCAGGGATCTCCTGATAAAGAGAGAGACTTTAGTGAATTCAGGATGTCGCCAAAGGGCGAGTGCTGAAAGATGTCCGCGGCAGTGAACTCCATAACCGGCGCCCAATCGGATTTGATTGGCATGGGCGCGGGAGGTTCAGAGTCCGGAGAGGAGTCCGGCACCTTGGAGTCACGGTCTTTGCAAAGGAAAGGGATGGTGTTTGGCTCAATCGCCATAGAGATCGTAGCCCCCGAGGCGGTGTCTAGCCACTCGTCCTCGATCGGCGAAGTCGGCTCCGAGCTAAGGGTCGGAGTGGACGCTGGTGCGGCCTCCAGGGGACTGTTCGGCGGCAGAGCTAGATCATACCCATCGAGACAGTGCGGCGCGCTTGGCTATGGCTCGAATCCGTCGAAGATCAAGTCTCCGCGGATGTCAGCCGTGTAGTTCAAACTCCCAAATCTGACCTAATGGCCAGGGGCGTAGCTTTCGATCTGCTCTAGATGGCCAAGTGAATTGGCCCGCAGTGCAAAGCCGCTGAATACGAAGATCTGTCCAGGGAGAAAAGTCTCACCCTGGACCGCGTCGTTGTTGATGATCGAAGGAGCCATCGGGCCTAAAGGTGACGATACAGAGGAACTCTCAATGAAAGCACCAATGTCGGTGTCAAAACCGGCGGATCTCGGGTAGGGGGTCCCGAACTATGCATCTAGGCGGATGGTAACAGGAGACAAGGGACACGATGTTTTTACCCAGGTTCGGGCCCTCTCGATGGAGGTAAAACCCTACTCCTGCTTGATTAATATTGATGATATGGGTAGTACAAGAGTAGACCTACCACGAGATCAAAGAGGCTAAACCCTAGAAGCTAGCCTATGGTATGATTGTTGTTCGTCCTACGGACTAAAACCCTCCGGTTTATATAGACACCGGAGAGGGTTAGGGTTACACAGAGTCGGTTACAATGGTAGGAGATCTACATATCCGTATCGCCAAGCTTGCCTTCCACGCCAAGGAAAGTCCCATCCGGACACGGGACGAAGTCTTCAATCTTGTATCTTCATAGTCCAGGAGTTCGGCCAACGGTGATAGTTCGGCTATCCGGACACCCCCTAATCCAGGACTTCCTCAAGCATCATCACCATAGTCGGAGACTACAAGAAATCCTCCCCTTGCGCTGCAGCCAGCAGCCAGCTGGCCGAGTCCCTCGTGATTGCTGTTGAGAAAAAGATCCTTGACCGGGTTGTGGCCATGGCCGGCAAGCAGCCGGATCTATCGACCGATCCCAAGGAGTCGAAAGCTCAGGGCTCCTTCCAGCCGGCCAAGGAAACAAAGAAGATACCTCTGGACCCGGAGCACCCGAAGAGGTTTGCTGTTCTAGGAACAAACTTGGACAGCAAATAGGAAAGCGAGCTCGTCGATTTCCTTCCTGAGAATCGGGATATCTTTGCATGGTCCCCCAAGGACATGCCGGGTGTTCCGACGGATTTCGCCGAGCACAAGCTACCTGTCTGAGCAGACGCTAAACAGGTGAAACAGCCCCTCCGCCGACTGTCGAGGGAGAAGAGAAGAATTGTTGGTGAAGAGATAGCCCAGCTTCTGGCAGCCGGCGTCATTATGGAGGTGTTCTTTCCAGAATGGCTTGCCAACCCAGTCCTTGTACTGAAGAAGAACAAGAAGTGGCGCATGTGTATAGATTATACCAGCCTCAACAAAGGTTGCCCCAAAGATCCGTTTGCTTTGCCCCGGATTGACCAAGTGATAGACTGCACAGCCGGATGCGAGCTATTGAGTTTTTTGGATGCCTACTCAAGTTACCATCAGATCAAGTTGGACCCAGCCGACCGCCTAAAGACCGCCTTCATCACACCATTTGGAGCTTTCTGCTACCTGACTATGACATTCGGCTTGAGAAATGCTGGTGCCACTTTTCAGCGTTGCATGCAGAAATGCCTCCTCAAGCAACTCGGCAGAAATGCCCACGTCTATGTAGACAATATTGTGTTGAAGTCGGAGAAGGGCGGCAGCCTGCTGGAGGATCTCAAGGAAACATTTGACAACTTGCGCCGATTTCAGATCAAGCTCAACCCTGAGAAATGCATGTTCGGGATACCAAGCCAACCAGCTCCTTGGCTTCCTGGTCTCTGAACGCGGCAATGAATGCAACCCGGTGAAGATCAAGGCCATAGAAAGGATGGAGATTCCCACCCGGATTCGAGACGTCCAAAAGTTCACCGGGTGCCTGGCCTCCCTTAACCGCTTCATCAACCGGCTAGGGGAGAAAGCTCTTCCCCTGTATCAACTCATGAGGAAATCCACTCACTTCGAGTGGAACAACCAGGCGGACGAAGCTTTTCACAAGCTAAAGAAGATGTTGACCATGCCGCCTGTCCTGGCGGACCCGACTGAGAAAGAGCCTATGCTCCTTTACATCACAGCAACTAGCCGAGTGGTCAGCACAGTCATCATGGTTCAGCGCCTGGAAGAAGGCAAAGCTCAGCTGGTCCAGAGGCCGGTGTATTACCTGAGTGAAGTGCTATCAACCTCGAAGCAGAACTACCCCCACTACCAGAAGATGTGCTATGGCATGTACTTTGCCGCCAAGAAGCTCAATCCCTACTTTCAAGAGCACCCCATCACGGTCATTTGCACTTCCCCGCTTGCCGAGATCATGGGCAACCGGGGTGCATCTGGCCGGGTGGACAAGTGGGCCGTTGCACTGGCTCCTTGCACCATCTTCTACCAGCCTTGCACCGCCATCAAGTCCCAAGTGCTGGCCGACTTCCTTGTCGACTGGGCCGAGACCCAGTACCTGCCACCAGCACCCGACTCCACCCATTGGCGGATGCACTTTGATGGATCCAAGATGCACACCGGTTTGGGAGCCGGCATCGTCCTAACCTCTCCCAAGGGCAACAAGCTCAGATACATGTTGCAAATCCACTTTGCCGCCTGCAACAACGTGGCCGAGTATGAGGCGCTCATACATGGGCTCCGGCTGGCCAAAGAACTCGACATTCGCCGGATCCTGTGCTATGGCGACTCAGACTTGGTGATTCAACAGTCATCTGGTGATTGGGACGCCAAGGACGCAAACATGGCGAGCTACTGCTTCCTCGTCCAGCAACTCAGTGGATACTTTGAAGGGTGCGAGTTTCTCCACGTGCCACGGGCCGACAACGAGCAAGAAGATGCCCTGGCACGAATTGGCTCCAACCGGCGTCTCCCTTCAGCGCCTACTCAAGCCATCTGTCAAGCCGTCTCCAAAATCAGACTCTATCTTCGTGCCGCCTGACCCTGATGCAGTCGGATCTGACTTGGGGAATTCAACAGGCGGCTTGGGGACTTCGGCAGGCGGCTCGGGGACTGCTATGGTCGCACCCGGCCTGGGGACTTCAGAACCCGGCCCGGGGACTGCAGCAGTCGGCCCGGGGACTTCAACGACACAACAGGCGGTGGCCGACTCCAACCCACCACCTCCCAACCCAACCCCCCTAGTTGCAGTAGCCGTGTTGGCAATACAAGAAGTCGCAGCTCCATCATGGGCCCAACCCATCCTCAACTTTCTAGTGAACAGAGAGTTGCGTCGAGCCAGAGAAGGGCATTGCAATCCTCAAAGACATCCATTAAGGCGAGTGCGGCCACCATGTGGCCTCAAGATCACTCGTCGCCTAAGCTTTCCGCCATGGTTTCTTCTGGCCGACTGCTTTGGAAGACGCCAAAGAGCTGGTCAAACACTACAAAGGGTGCCAAGTTTCAGTTCCAAGCAACACTTGCCGGCTTCCGCACTCAAGACCATCCCCCTCACCTGGCCCTTTGCCGTTTGGGGGTTGGACATGGTGGGCCCATTCAAGACGGCACGCGGCGGCATGACACATCTGCTTGTTGCCATAGACAAATTCAACAAGTGGATTGAAGCAAAGCCAATCAAGAAGTTGAATGGGCCGACTGCTGTGACAATCATCACAGACATCACCACCTATTATGGCATACCACACAGCATCATCACTGACAACGGCGTGAATTTTGCCAAAGGAGCATTGGCTCGTTTCTGTGCGACGTAGGGCTGATAACCCACAAGTATAGGGGATCAATTGTAGCCTCTTTCGATAAGTAAGAGTGTCGAACCCAACGAGGAGCTAAAGGTAGAACTAATATTCCCTCAAATTCTATCGACCACTGATACAACTCTACGCACGCTTGACGTTCGCTTTACCTAGAACAAGTATGAAACTAGAAGTACTTTGTAGGTGTTGTTTGATAGGTTTGCAAGATAATAAAGAGCACGCAAATAAAAAGTAGGGGTTGTTTAGATAAAGAAGCAATAAAGTAAATATAGCAAGTGTGGAAAAGTTGTGGTAGAAGTTGTGAAATTGTCCCTAAGCAATTGACTACTTTACTAGACTGATAGCAAGTTTTATGTGGGAGAGGCATAAGCTAACATACTTTCTCTTCTTGGATCATATGCACTTATGATTGGAACTCTAGCAAGCATCCGCAACTACTAAAAATCATTAAGGTAAAACCCAAACATAGCATTAAAGCATCAAGTCCCCTTTATCCCATACGCCACAACCCCCTTACTCGGGTTTATGCTTCTGTCACTTAAGCAACCCACTATAAGCGAATCATGAACATATTGCAACACCCTACAGCGGGAATCCCTCACGCTTGCGCGACACAGAGGGCACAATAGGACAGCAACATAACCACAAGCAAATTAAACCAATCATAGCAATTCACCAATCACCGATAGGACAACGAAAATCTACCCACACATCATAGGATGGCAACACATCATTGGATAATAATATGAAGCATAAAGGACCATGTTCAAGTAGAGGGTACAGCGGGTTGCGGGATAGTGGGCCGCTGAATATAGATGGGGGAAGGTGATGGAGATGTTGTTGAAGATGGCGGAGGTGTTGGTGTAGATCACGGTGATGATGATGGCCCCCAGCAGTGTTCCGGCGCCACCGGAAGCAAGGGGGAGAGAGCCCCCCTTGTTCTTCTTCTTCTTCCTTGACCTTCTCCTAGATCGGAGAAGGTTTTCCCCTCTGGTCCATGGCCTCCATGGCTTGGGAGGGGAGAGAGCCCCTCCGAGATTGGATCTGTCTCTCTGCCTCTCTCTCTGTTTCTGCGTTTTCAGATTCTGCCCTTTCACCGTTTCTTATATATCCGAAGATCCGTAACTCCGATTAGATTGAAACCTTCACCCAGATTTTTCTCTGAAAATTAGCTTTCTTGCGGCAAAAGAAGAGCGTCAACTGGCTTACGGGGTGCCCACGAGGGTCAGGGGCGCACCTGCCCCCCTAGGGCGCGCCCCCTTCCTCGTGGCCCCCTCGGGCACCGTCTCGCGTTGATTTTTCTTCTAGAAAATCTTAAATATTTCAAAAATATTCTCTGTCTGTTTTTATCTCGTTTGGACTCCGTTTGATATGGGGTTTCTGCGAAACATAAAACATGCAACAAACAGGAACTGGCACTGGGCACTGGATCAATATGTTAGTCCCAAAAATAATATAAAAAGTTGCCAAAAGTATATGAAAGTTGTAGAATATTAGCATGGAACAATCAAAAATTATAGATACGACGAAGATGTATCAGCATCCCCAAGCTTAATTCCTGCTCGTCCTCGAGTAGGTAAATGATAAAAAAGATAATTTTTGATGTGGAATGCTACCTAGCATAATCTTGATCATATATCTAATCATGGCATGAATATTAAGACATGAGTGATTCAAAGCAATAGCCTATCATTTGACATAAGAACAATAATACTTCGAGCGTACTAATAAAGCAATCATGTCTTTTCAAAACAACATGGACAAAGAAAGTTATCCCTAGAAAATCATATAGTCTGGCTATGCTCAATCTTCATCACACAAAATATTCAAATCATGCACAACCCTGATGACAAGCCAAGCAATTGTTTCATACTTTTGACGTTCTCAATCCTTTTCAACTTTCACGCAATACATGAGCGTGAGCCATGGATATAGCACTATAGGTGGAATAGAGTATGATGGTGGAGGTTGTGTGGAGAAGACAAAAAGGGAGAAAGTCTCACATCAACGCGGCTAATCAACAGGCTGTGGAGATGCCCATCAATTGATGTCGATGCGAGGAGTAGGGATTGCCATGCAACAGATGCACTAGAGCTATAAGTGTATGAAAGCTCAAACTGGAAACTAAGTGGGTGTGCATCCAACTTGCTTGCTCATGAAGACCTAGGGCATTTAAGGAAGCCCATCATTGGAATATACAAGCTAAGTTCTATAATGAAAATTCCCACTAGTATTTGAAAGTGAAAATATAGGAGACTCTCTATATGAAGAACATGGTGCTGCTCTGAAGCACAAGTGCGGTAAGAGGATAGTAACATTGCCCCCTTTTTTTCTTTTTTTTGGGCTTCTTTGGCCCCTTTTTTTATTTTGGCTTCTTTGGCCTCTCTTTTTTTATTATTCTTTTTATGGGGCAATGCTCTATAATGATGATCATCACACTTTTATTTACTTACAACCCAATATTACAACTCGATACTAGAACAAAGATATGACTCTATATGAATGCCTCCGGCGGTGTACCGGGATGTACAATGATCTAGCATAGCAAAGATATCAAAAAATGGACAAGCCATGAAAACATCATGCTAGCTATCTTACGATCATGCAACGCAATATGACAATGAATGCTCAAGTCATGTATATGGTGATGATGGTGGTTGCATGGCAATATATCTTGGAATGGCTATGGAAATGCCATGATAGGTATGTATGGTGGCTGTTTTGAGGAAGATATAAGGAGGCTTATGTGTGATAGAGCGTATCGTATCACAGGGTTTGGATGCACCGGCGAAGTTTTCACCAACTCTCGAGGTGAGCAAGGGCAATGCACGGTACCGAAGAGGCTAGCAATGATGGAAGGGTGAGAGTGCGTATAATCCATGGACTCAACATTAGTCATAAAGAATCACATACTTATTGCAAAAAATTATTAGCCATCAAAACAAAGTACTAAGCGCATGCTCCTAGGGGTATAGATTGGTAGGAAAAGACCATCGCTCGTCCCCGACTGCCACTCATAAGGAAGATAATCAATAAATACCTCATGCTCAAACTTCGTTACATAACGGTTCACCATACGTGCATGGTACGGGAATCACAAACTTCAACACAAGTATTTCTACAATACACAACTACCCAATAGCATGACTCTAATATCACCATCTTTATATCGCAAAACTATTGCAAGGAATCAAACATATCATATTCAGCGATCTACAAGTTTTATGTAGGATTTTATGACTAACCATGTGAATGACCAATTCCTGTCATCTCTCTAAATAGATATAAGTGAAGCAAGAGAGTTTAATTCTTTCTACAAAAGATATGCCCACGCTCTAACAAATATAAGTGAAGCAAAAGAGCATTCTACAAATGGTGGTTTTCTATGTGAAGATAAACAGGCAATCCAAACTTCAAATGATATAAGTGAGGCACATGAAGCATTCCATAAAGCCATACTCAAAAGATTTAAGTGAAGTGCAATGAGAATTCTATAAATCAACTAAGGACTATCTCATACCAGCATGGTACATAAAAGAAAAGTGAAAACTAAATGCAAAAGACGCTCCAAGACTTGCACATATCGCATGAACGAAACGAATCCGAAAACATACCGATACTTGTTGAAGAAATAGGGGATGCCTTCCGGGGCATCCCCAAGCTTAGACGCTTGAGTCTCCTTGGATATTTACTTGGGGTGCCTTGGGCATCCCCAAGCTTGGGCTCTTGCCTCTCTTCCTTTTCCTCATATAGAGACCTCCACGATCAAACATTTCATCCACACAAAACTTCAACAGAAAACTCGGTAAGATCCGTTAGTATAATAAAGCAAATCACTACTCTAAGTACTGTTGCAAACCAGTTCATATTTTGTTTTTGCATTGTGTCTACTGTAATATGGCTTTTCCGTGGCTTAATCCACTGACTGAAATTGATAGTTTCATCAAAACAAGTAAACTATGCATCAAAAACAGATTCTGTCAAAAACAAAACAGTCTGTAGCAATCTGAACATTCACCATTCTTATGGTACCCTAAAAATTCTACCAAAATTAGGAAAAATAAACAATTTGTACAGCAAGACAGTGCAAAAAGTTTCAGAACCGTTTGACGTTCCAGTAAAAAAAATGTAAAATCACGCACTATAGCCAAAGTTTTTGTCCTGCACCGTACAAACCAACAAGCATTGTAAACATTCTAAAGGCAAACCTTAGCACATTATTTTTATAATACAATGGAAATGTACAAGGGGATAATTCATTTTGATGAAAAGTTTCTGTAATCAAGATTCACAAAGTTTCCGTGAGCATCAACAAAGTTCAAGGAGCTCTCCCACTTCAACAATGCTTGTATCTCTCACTTTCACTTTCCTTTTTGAAAAAGTTTTGGGTTCCCCTCTTTATTTTTATTTTGTTTTTAAACTATATGAAAGCACACAACAGAAATAAATGACTCTCTAAAACTTCCGGGTTGTCTCCCTAGCAGTGCTTTCTTTAAAGCCATTAAGCTAGGCATATAGTGCTCAAGTAATGAATCCACCCGGATCCCAAGGTATATCAAAGCCAATTTTAATTAACAATGATTTGTAATTTAGTAGAGAGCACAAAGTAACATATATCATGTAATGACGAAGTATAACTCTCTTCCTATGCATCAGCATGTCATAAAAGAACAATTCGTGCACACATAGTAAAGGCCAATGCATAGTATAAACAGTTTCTTGCAATTCTATTGTATTGGAAACATAGAGAGGTCGAGATATAGTTCCTCTCTCATAATAATTGCAAGTAGGGGCAGCAAGCACATGCACATTATATCTATCAAAATCATCATGTGTAGTAGTATAACGCAACTGTCGATGTACAAAAGTATGGGCTCCCCTTTTGACCCCTTTACTTGTCCACGGGCAGTCAGAGCCATGCGCCATGGCCGCACATAACAGGGCAAAGGAGGGAAGCCGGAGAGAAGCCGAAGGCTCGAGACAAACAAGGCAACATTAAGGACCAAAGCCACAAAGTGCAGATGGGCGAAGCAGGTTTCCCCGGCAAGGCCCTTGCCGGGGCAGCCTCGGCAAGCCCCTTGCCGGGGCAACTCGCCCACACCAGCGGCGCGAGCCACCCTTGGACCCACGGCCTCCAATGTCAACAACCACGTTGGACCAGGGCTCGGGAGGTGCTACGTCTTGAGCTTGTGTTGGTTTTCCTCGAAGAGGAGAGGGTGATGCAGCAAAGTGTAGCGTAAGTATTTCCCTCAGTTTTGAGAACCAAGGTATGAATCCAGTAGGAGGCTCCTCAAAAGTCCCACGCACCTACACAAACAAATTGAGAACTCGCAACCAACGCAATAAAGGGGTTGTCAATCCCTTTACGGCCACTTGCGAAAGTGACATCTAATAAAGATAGTATGATAAGATAAATATATTTTTGGTATTTTATAATATGGATGCAAAAAGTAAAGATAAAAATAAAAGTAGATTGAAAGCCAATATGATGAGAGATAGACCCGGGGGCCATAGGTTTCACTAGAGGCTTCTCTCGAGATAGCATAAGTATTACGGTGGGTGAACAAATTACTGTCGAGCAATTGATAGAAAAGCACATAGTTATGAGATTATCTAGGCATGATCATGTATATAGGCATCACGTCCATAACAAGTAGACCGACTCCTGCCTGCATCTACTACTATTACTCCACACATCGACCGACTCCTTCCTGCATCTAGAGTATTAAGTTCATAAGAACAGAGTAACAAATTAAGCAAGATGACATGATGTAGAGGGATAAACTCATGCAATATGATATAAACCCCATCTTGTTATCCTCGATGGCAACAATACAATATGTGCCTTGCAACCCTTTCTGTCACTGGGTAAGGACACCGCAAGATTGAACCCAAAGCTAAGCACTTCTCCCATGGCAAGAAAGACCAATCTAGTAGGCCAAACCAAACTGATAATTCGAAGAGACTTGCAAAGATAACTCAATCATACATAAAAGTATTCAGAGAAGATTCAAATATTATTCATAGATAAACTTGATCATAAACCCACAATTCATCGGATCTCGACAAACGCACCGCAAAAAGAGTTTACATCGAATAGATCTCCACAAGAGAGGGGGAGAACATTGTATTGAGATCCAAAAAGAGAGAAGAAGCCATCTAGCTAATAACTAGGGACCCGTTGGTCTGTGGTAAACTACTCACAACTCATCAAAGGGCCAAGGATGTTGATGTAGAGGTCCTCCATGGTTGATTCCCCCTCCGGAAGAGTGTCGGCGAAGGCTCCAAGATGGGATCTCGCGGATACAGAAGGTTACGGCGGTGGAAATTGTGTTTCGTGGTGCTCCTGGATGTTTTCGGGGTACGTAGGTATATATAGGAGGAAGAAGTACGTCGGTGGCCGCCCGAGGGGCCCACGAGACAGGGGGGCGCCCTATAGGGGGGTGCGGCCCCTTATCTCGCGGGGCCTTCGGAAGCTTCTTGACTTGCACTCCAAGCTCTCTGGATCACGTTCGTTCCAAAAATCACGCTCCCGAAGGTTTCATTCCGTTTGGACTCCGTTTGATATTCCTTTTCTTCAAAATACTGAAATAGGCAAAAAAACAGCAATATGGGCTGGGCCTCCGGTTAGTAGGTTAGTCCCAAAAATGATATAAATGTGTAAAATAAAGCCCATAAGCATCCAAAACGAGTAATATAATAGCATGGAACAATCAAAAATTATAGATACGTTGGAGACGTGTCAGGAGGCACCTCCATGGTGGCATGCAGATCTTTGTGAAGACAAAGAATACCCAAGATCAGATGAGGATTGGAGGGCAACACTCCCCGTCAAGATCCTTACCGAAGAAACCCACAAGACCCCCGGGAAGATCCTTGCCACGGACGCCAGCGCGCCACGGCAAGACCCTTGCCGGGCCACCCGACAAGACCCTTGCCAGAGGCGACAGCAGGGCCACTGCCAGGCCCGCACCAACCATACCCCCGCTGCCGTTCGCATGCAGCTGCCAGCCCAACCAGCTGGGCAGGCACCTGCGTGGCAACATGCAGCTTCCAGGCCAACTCAGCACACAACTGCGTGGCGGCATGCAGATCTTCGTGGAGGCTCCACCACCGCGCCACCTCAGCTGCTTGCCTGCCTACATGGCACGGCATGCATCACTGACCAGGGCGCGTGTCGAAGCGAGGAGAAGCGGCGACGGTTGGGACGGGCCTCGCTCCCATCCCTGATAAAGTGAAGGGACACCTAAGACACACATTAAATGTGTCTTGTCCTGTAATACGAGCGATAAGCTCGCGGTACTGTAGGCCTTTCCACCTCTTGTGTGCCACTGTGGCAGTCCCTTTCGCCTATAAAAGGAGGCCCAAGGCAGACAGGAAAAGGATTCGGCTCTTTCGAACCACACAGCACCCATAGCTAGTTCAAGAGCTCAAGAACACTCAATGCATCCACCAAGCAGGACTAGGGTTTTACGCATCCTCGCGGCCCGAACCTGGGTAAACGATCCTCATGCCAATTGCTAATCCTGCTCTTCTTACAACCCCGCGCCCCGCAACCGTAGTAGGGATTCTTGTGATCCCATAGGTGTTGTTTCCCACTGACATCTTTGGCGCACCAGGTAGGGGGCGCAATTGTGAGGATCCAGTCTAGTAGTTGGCCTAGTTGTTCTTCATCGCCATGGCTCCTAAGAAGAAGACGACCACGGCGATCCGTTCGTCCAGGACCGGATTGCCAGTACCGGTGCGGACCAGTAGCAGGCCAGTCACGGAGAGAACCCGTGGCGCAGCCCGCGAACATCCACATCACCCTGGCAGTCCAGGCCTGGTGAGCGGCGTCGTTCGTACGCCGGGCGACGAGCCGCGCATCGCGGGCTCCGGAGACGGAGTTGAGCCCCCCGCGGGCGGTGCGGGGCCCCCCACCGCACGCCAGCGGAGGCCGGGCCAGAGGCGATGCGGCCACGGTGCATTCCCCTCCTCCGTCTCGACCACTGCGGTTGTCGGTCCATCGCGACGACGCTCGTGATGATATCTCCATAGCGTCGTCCGACCCATGAACCCACCGTGACCAAAGCCAAGTTCATCGGGAGCGAGTTCATGAAGACGCTCGAACCACTATCGAGTGCCGGCGTGACGCGCGCCACCAGTCAGACAGGCGGGCAGGGCCCACTACGGACCACCCACCACCGGGAGGCTACGGTGGCCTGCCTTACAAGGTAGGTTGTCCGGCCTTCACCCGTGAGCTGCGGCAGTTCCAGTGGCCCTCCCACCACACGTTCAAGCCCGACGTTGGCGAAAAGTACAACGGCAAGACTCACCCGTCAGAGTTCCTCAACATCTACACCATTGCGATGCAAGCTGCTGGGGCCCGCGACGACAAGGTGCTTGCCAATTAATTTCCGTTGGCACTCAAGCCCAATGTTATGTCATGGTTGATGCACTTGCCGGTAGACTCCATTTCTTCTTGGGCGGATCTGTGTCATGAGTTTGTTGGCGCCTTTACCGGAGGCCACCAAGCTCATGGCCAGGCGAGTGATCTGCATATCATCCCCCAGAAGGAAGGAGAAAACTTGCGCAAGTACATCCAAAGGTTCAGCCGAGTGCAGTATAACATCCCCGACGTTCATCCTGCCGCCGTGATCAGTGCATTCCATCAGAATGTGCGCAATCGTAAGATGCATGAAGAGCTGGCGATGAACAATGTCAGGGATGTGGCCGAACTTTATGTTCTGGCCGATCGGTGCGCTCGCGCTGAAGAGGGAAGGAAGTACCCCGGCGAAGACGCCGATGCGGAAACCGACTCCACGGATGATACCGCCACCCCGGCGAAGAAGGGTCGGTGCCGTAATAGGAAGCGTAGGAGCAAGACCGTGCTTGCCGTCGAGGAGTCCGATGATACCGGCGCCACCAAGAAACCCAAGGCAAGTGACCCCAGCAAGGAGGTTGCCGAGTGTGCCGCCTACCGGGCCTTGGCGGCTGCCGATAAGCCAGGGGGCTCCGACAAGCAGTATTGCAAGATCCACCGCACCAAAGGCCACGATTTCCAGAACTACCGGCAGGTGGAGCTGCTCGCTGAGAAGCAGAAAGCCGAGTATGAGCGGCGGGACAAGGAGAAGGGCCAAGAGGGTGCCGAGGGATCCGGCAAGAAGCGTGGCAGCCAGGGAGGCCGCCGCGGCAAGGATAGTCAGTAGGAAAGGCCCGCCCGGGGCCGCGACAAGAAGCACGAAGACGATGATCATGACGAGGACGATGAGTTCGGCGACCATGAGTTTCAGAAAGCCACAGAAGTCATGTGCATCGACGGTGGCGCCTCGCTGCATACATCCCACCACCAGCTCAAGCAGTGGGCACGTGAGATCACAGCGGTGGAGTTGTTGGTCGATGCACGGAAGCCGCTCCGATGGTCCAGCATGCCTATCATCTTCGACACCGAGGACCACCCTGACTGCACTACTGCGGTCAGGTGCTTGACGTTGTTGGTCTCACCAACAATCCGCAACCTCAAGGTAACGAAGATGCTGGTTGATGGCGGGGCCGGTCTGAACTTGATCTCACCTATTGTGATCAAGAGGCTGCAAATCCCTGATGGAGACCTCGAGGAGACGGGCATGTTCCAAGGGGTCAACCCAGGGAGGAGCCAGCCAAAAGGAAAGGTCATGCTGCCCGTGACGTTCGGAGGTGAGCTGAACTACAGGACGGAGAGGATTATCTTCGATGTAGCCGAGATCCCCTTGCCCTACAACGGGATCCTCGGCCGCCCGGCACTAGCCAAGTTCATGGTGGCTTCACATTATGCCTACAACATGCTGAAGATGCCCGGGCCGATGAACATCATCACTATCCCCTCCGACAAGAAAGATGTGTTGATTTGCACCGACCAACTCTACCAGGAAGCAGTTGCAGCAGCTGCCGCCAAGGCACCTGCTCCTGCCGATGGAGCCCCGGGAGGGAAGAAGACTAGCGAGACCCCTCGCACCTACTCCGGCAAGCGCACCTCTTTGGGGTGTTGTGCTCCCATTGAGGACATGCCAGAGAGCTCCGCCGGCAAGAGCAAGAGGTCCAGAGCTGCACCACCAGAGACCAAGAAGGTGCCCGTTAGGGAGGACGGCACGGGGGGGAGCTTTTACCATAAGCTCCACCCTCGACAGCAAATAGGAAAGCGAGCTCGTCACTTTCCCGCGGGCAAATGTCGATGTGTTTGCATGGCAAGCCTCCGACATCCCCGCCATTCCCAGGGAAGTGATTGAGCACCATCTTGCTGTTTGTCCTCATGCATGGCCCGTCAAGCAGAAGGTTAGGAAGCAAGCTCTGGAAAGGTAGGAGTTCATCACGGAGGAGATCAAAAAACTAGAGGCGGCAGGCTTGGTAAGAGGAGTACTCCATCCGACGTGGTTGGCCAATCCGGTAGTGGTGCGCAAGGCAAACGGGAAGTGGAGACTGTGTATTGATTACACAGACATCAATAAGGCTTGTCCAAAGGATCCCTTCCTGTTACCACGCATTGACCAGACTGTTGACTCCACGGCTGGGTGTGACCTGTTATCATTCCTCGACGCCTACCCGGGATACCACCAGATCTTCATGACGAAAGAGGACGAGGAGAAGATAGCATTCATCACCCCATGTGGTACGTATTGCTTTTTACGGATGCCTTTCGGGTTGAAGAGTGCTGGCTCAACCTTTGCAAGAGCGGTCCAAATTGGTTTTGAGACCCAGCTACATAGAAATATGGAAGCTTATATGGATGACATAGTGGTCAAAACCAAGGACAAAGCAACACTTGTGCAAGATCTGGAGGAAATATTTGCAAACCTGCGCAAGATCAACCTCAAATTTAACCCTGAGAAGTGTGTCTTCGGTGTCCCGTCTGGCAAGCTTCTCGGATTCTTTGTGTCCCAGCACGGGATTGAAGCAAACCCAGATAAGATCAAGGCCATCGAGCAGATTGAGGCACCCAAGCGGATTAAGGACGTGCGTCGGCTCACTGGTTGCGTTGCCGCCATGAGCCGATTCATCTCCAAGTCCGTGGAGCGTGCCCTTCCTTTTTTCAAGATCTTGAAGAAAACAGGGCCAGTGGAGTGGACCCCGGAGGCCGAGGCAGCACTGCAGGATTTGAAGAAATACCTCTCCTCTACCCCAGTACTGGTTGTGCCCAAACCGCAAGAACCATTGCTGTTGTATCTAGTGGCAACAAATCAGGTGGTTAGCGCCACACTGGTGGAGCAGAGAGAGGTCGATGAGGAGGCAGCGGCAGCGGCAGAGTCAACAGATGGCAAGCCGGAACCCTCTCCGGCAGGGCTCGATCCCGGCAAGACTGAGTCCCCGGCAGAGGCTGACGCCAGTGCGACAGGGCCCACGCGACCGGGTGAAGAGGTGCAGAAGAAGAAAATGGTGCAACACCCAGTTTACTTCGTCAGCTCCCTCTTGCAGGGGGCTAGGTCGAGGTACTCAGGTGTGCAGAAGCTACTCTTCGGCCTCCTTATGGCCTCAAGGAAGCTGCGTCATTACTTCCAAGCGCACGAAATCACTGTGGTCACCCGCCTCCCATTGCAACGGATACTGCATAACCCAGATGCAACGGGGAGGATCATGGAATGGGCCCTGGAGCTGTCAAGTTTCGGTTTAAAGTTTGAAATCACCTCGACGATTCAAAGCAGAGTCTTGGCGGAGTTTGTTGCAGAATGGACCTCGACGCCCGATGAACAGGAACAGGAGACCACTCTCCCCGGCAAGGAAACGAGCCGCAATTGGATCATGTACTTTGTTGGGGCTTTCTCACTACAAGGCGTCGGTGCTGGTGTGCTACTTGTCGCACCCACCGGAGAGCACCTCAAGTATGTCATCCAAATGCACTTTCCCCGGGAGATGTCAACCAACAACACCGCCGAGTACGAGGGTTTGCTTGCCCGTCTCAGGATCGCGGCGGACCTCAGAGTTAAAAAGCTCATCGTCACGGGCGACTCGCAGCTCGTCGTCAGGCAAATCAACAAAGATTACCAAAGCCCATTGATGGAAGCTTACGTGGATGAAGTGAGGAAACTAGAAGAGCGCTTTGACGGTATACAAGTAGAGCACGTCCCTCAGACGGAGAATGGCATCGCCGACTACCTGTCAAAGCACGCTGCCCTCAAGCTACATGTGGAACCAGGTACTTTTGTGCTTCAGTTAACTCAACCATCCGTCGAACCATCAACCGGGCAGAACAAGCGGAGGAAGCTAGGCTCCGGCAAGTACTTCCCCACCGAGCTCCCCGGAGCCGCTGGCGAAGATGTTGCCGTGGATGTCGGTGCCGCGGGGCAACCGACTCCGGCAGGGCCTCAGGTCATGGCCGTAGAGACAGCCGCTCCCGTGGCAGAAGAGATGCCTTTGGTCCTTGTCGCCGGGCCACAGGCTCCGGCATGGGCACAGCACACCGTCCGATTCCTCCAAAAAGGAGAGCTTCCTGAGGAGCAGGAAGAGGCAGAAAGAGTAGCCCGCCGGTCTGCTCTGTACCAATTCGTTGATAACATATTGTACAGAAAAAGACCGAATGGGGTGAAATTGAAGTGTATCTCCCAGGAGGAAGGACAAAAGCTGTTGGCAGAGATACATGAAGGCATATGTGGCTCCCACGTAGGGTCGAGGGCTCTTGCCGGAAAGCCTTTCCGGCAAGGTTTCTTCTGGCCCACCGCCCTCCAGCATGCGACGGCACTAGTAACCAAGTGTGAAGCTTGGTAGTTCCATTCGAAGAAGCTTCATCAACCAGCTCAAGCCCTTCAAACTATCCCTCTCTCCTGGCCCTTCTCGGTCTGGGGGCTCGACATATTGGGCCCCTTCCCCCGTGCTGTCGGGGGCTTTGAGTACTTGTACGTTGCAATCGACAAGTTCACAAAGTGGCCAGAAGTGGAAGCAGTGAGGAAGGTGACGGCGCAGTCAGCCATCACGTTCTTCAAGGGACTAGTGTGCCGTTTTGGGGTGCCCAACAGGATCATCACCGACAACGGCACAAAGTTCACAAGTCATGCCTTCATGCAATACATTGAGGATCTCGGCAACAGGGTCTGTTTTGCTTCCGTGGCACATCCATGGAGCAACGGCCAAGCGGAGAGAGCAAATGCTAAAGTTCTGCGAGGCTTAAGAACGAAGACTTTTGACAGGTTGTGCAAGAGGGGAAGACGCTGGATTGATGAGTTGCCGGCGGTTCTTTGGTCGATCAGAACAACGCCAAATCAAGCCACCGGCCAGACACCCTTTGCCCTGGTCTACGGGGCAGAAGCAGTTCTCCCCACAGAACTCATATACGGGTCACCTCGAGTGCTCGCTTATGATGAGCTTGAGCAAGAGCGATTGCGGCAAGATGATGCGACGCTCCTTGAGGAAAATCGTCTCCGGGCGGCTGTGAGAGTAGCAGGCTACCAACAAGCCTTGCGCCGCTACCATAGCCGCAAGGTTCATGCCCGGAGCTTTGAGGAAGGCGACTACTACATCTTGAGCTTGCGTTGGTTTTCCTTGAAGAGGAAAGGGTGATGCAGCAATAGTAGCGTAAGTATTTCCCCTCAGTTTTTCAGAACCAAGGTATCAATCCAGTAGGAGGCTCCTCAGAAGTCCCACGCACCTACACAAACAAACAAAGAACTCGCAACCAACGCAATAAAAGGGGTTGTCAATCCCTTCACGGCCACTTGCGAAAGTGAGATCTAATAGAGATAGTATGATAAGACAAATATATTTTTGGTATTTTATAATATAGATTGGCAAAGTAAAGATGCAAATAAAAGTAGATTGAAAGCTTATATGATAAAAGACAGACCTGGGGGCCATAGGTTTCACTAGTGGCTTCTCTCAAGATAGCATAAGTATTACGGTGGGTGAACAAATTACTGTCGAGCAATTGATAGAAAAGCGAATAATTATGAGATTATCTAGGCATGATCATGTATATAGGCATCACGTCCGTGACAAGTAGACCGACTCCTGCCTGCATCTACTACTATTACTCCATACATGACCGCTATCTAGCATGCATCTAGAGTATTAAGTTCATAAGAACAGAGTAATGCATTAAGAAAGATGACATGATGTAGAGGGGTAAACTCAAGCAATATGATATAAACCCCATCTTTTTATCCTCGATGGCAACAATACCATACGTGTCTTGCAACCCCTACTGTCACTGGGTAAGGACACTGCAAGATTGAACCCAAAGCTAAGCACTTCTCCCATGGCAAGAAAGATCAATCTAGTAGGCGAAACCAAATTGATAATTCGAAGAGACTTGCAAAGATAACGCAATCATACATAAAAGAATTCAGAGGAGATTAAAATATTTCTCATAGATAAACTTGATCATAAACCCACAATTCATCGGATTTCGACAAACACACCGCAAAAAGAGTTACATCAAATAGATCTCCACAAGAGAGGGGGAGAACATGGTATTGAGATCCAAAAAGAGAGAAGAAGCCATCTAGCTAATAACTATGGACTCGAAGGTCTGTGGTAAACTACTCACAACTCATCGGAGGGGCTATGGTGTTGATGTAGAAGCCCTCCATGGTCGATTCCCCCTCCGGCGGAGCACCGGCGAAGGCTCCAAGATGGGATCTCATGGATACATAAGGTTACGGCGATGGAAATTGTTTTCCGTTGGCTCCCTGGATGTGTTCGGGGTACGTGGGTATACATAGGAGGAAGATGTAGGTCGGTGGCCGCCCGAGTGGCCCACGAGATAGGGGGCGTGCCCTGTAGGGGTGGGCGCGCCCCCCACCCTCGTGGTCGCCTCGACTGCTTCTTGGCTTGCACTCCAAGTCCTCTGGATCACGTTCGTTCCAAAAATCACGCTCCCGAAGGTTTCATTCCGTTTGGACTCCGTTTGATATTCCTTTTCTCCGAAATACTGAAATAGGCAAAAAAACAGCAATACGGGCTCGGCCTCCGGTTAGTAGGTTAGTCCTAAAATGATATAAATGTGTAAAATAAAGCCCGTAAACATCCAAAATGGGTAATATAATAGCATGGAACAATCAAAAATTATAGATACGTTGGAGATGTGTCAAGCATCCCCAAGCTTAATTCCTGCCCGTCCTAGAGTAGGTAAATGATAAAAACAGAATTTTTGATGTGGAATGCTACCTAGCATAATTCTCAATGTAATTTTCATTATTGTGACATGAATGTTCAGATCCAAATGATTCAAAATAAAAGTTCATATTGACAAAAGAAATAGTAATACTTCAAGCATACTAATCAAAGCAATCATGTCTTCTCAAAATAACATGGCTAAAGAAAGTTCATCCCTACAAAATCATATAGTTAGCCTATGCTTCATTTTCGTCACACAAAAATGTTCCCAAATTCTACACCCCGATGACAAGCCAAGCAATTGTTTCGTACTTAAATAATCTCAAAAAAATTCAACTTTCACGCAATACATGAGCGTGAGCCATGGATATAGCACTATGGGTGGAATAGAATATGATGATGGGGATTGTGTGGAGAAGACAAAAAAGGAGAAAGTCTCACATTGACGAGGATGATCAATGGGCTATGGAGATGCCCATCAATTGATGTCAACATGAGGAGTAGGGATTGCCATGCAACGGATGCACTAGAGCTATAAATGAATGAAAGCTAAGAAAACTAGTGGGTGTGCATCCAACTTGCTTGCTCACGAAGACCTAGGGCATTTGAGGAAGCCCATCGTAGGAATATACAAGCCAAGTTCTATAATGAAAAATTCCCACTAGTATATGAAAGTGACAACATATGAGACTCGCTATATGAAAAACATGGTGCTACTTTGAAGCACAATATATGAGACTCGCTATATGAAGGACATGGTGCTACTTTGAAGCACAAGTGTGGAAAAAGAGATAGTAACGTTGCCCCTTTTTATTTATTTTCTTTTTTTCATTCTTTTTCTTTCTTTTTTTCTTTTTCTTTCTTTCTTATTTTTTTTTCTTTGGCCTTTCTTTTTTTTTCTTTTGGCCTTTTTTTCTTTGGGACAATGCTCTAATAATGATGATCATCACACTTCCATTGATTACAACATATGAATTACAACTCAAAACTAGAACAAGATATGACTCTATATGAATGCCTCCGGCGGTGTACCGGGATGGTGCAATGAATCAAGAGTGACATGTATGAAAAATTATGCATGGTGGCTTTGCCACAAATACGATGTCAGCTACATGATCATGCAATGGCAATATGACAAAAGTAATATGTGCCATGATGATAAACAGAATGGTGGAAAGTTGCATGGAAATATATCTCGGAATGGCTATGGAAATGCCATAATAGGTAGGTATGGTGGCTGTTTTGAGGATGATATAAGGAGGTTTATGTGTGATAGAGTGTATCATATCACGGGGTTTGCATGCACCGGCTAAGTTTGCACCAACTGTCAAGGTGAGAAAGGGCAATGCACGGTACCGAAGAGGCTAGCAATGATGGAAAGGTAAAAGTGTGTATAATCCATGGACTCAACATTAGTTAAAAGAACTCATATACTTATTGCAAAAATTTAGAAGTCATCAAAAACCAAGCACTACGCGCATGCTCCTAGAGGGATAGATTGGTAGGAAAAGACCATCGCTCGTCCCCGACCGCCACTCATAAGGATGCACAATCCAAGTACACTTCATGTTTCAAATTTGTTACACAACTTTAACCATACGTGCATGCTACGGGACTTGCTAACTTCAACACAAGTATTCTTTAAATTCATAATCACCCAACTAGCATGACTTTATTATCACTACCTCCATATCTCAAAACAATTATCAAGTACCAAATTGATCATAGCATCCAATTCACTTCCTATGATAGTTTTTATTTTACCCAACTTGGATGCCTACCATTCTAGCACCAGTTTTATAACCATAGAATACGATGTTGTTCTAAAAGACTCTCAAAATAATATAAGTGAATCATGAGAGACTAGCAATTTCTACAAAATTAAGCCACCGCAGTGCTCTAAAAGATATAAGTGAAGCACTAGAGCAAAAACTATCTAGCTCAAAAGATATAAGTAAAGCACATAGAGTATTCTAATAAATTCTAATCGAGTAGGATTCTCCCAAAAGGTGTGTACAGAAAGGATGATTGTGGAAAAGTAGAAATCAAATACTAATATTATACACGACGCTCCAAGCAAAACACATATCATGTGGCGAATAAAAATATAGCTCCAAGTAAAGTTACCAATGAACGAAGACGAAAGAGGGGATGCCTTCCGGGGGCATCCCCAAGCTTAGGCTTTTAGCTATTCTTTAATATCTTGGGGTGCCTTGGGCATCCCCAAGCTTAGGCTCTTGCCACTCCTTATTCCATAGTCCATCAAATCTTTACCCAAAACTTGAAAACTTCACAACACAAAACTCAACAGGAAATCTCATAAGCTCCGTTAGTGAAAGAAAACAAAACCACCACATAAGGTACTGTAATGAAATCATTCTTTATTTATATTGGTGTTAAACCTACTGTATTTCAAGTTCTCTATGGTTCATACCACTTAATACTAGCCATAGATGCATCAAAATAAGCAAACAACACACGAAAAACAGAATCTGTCAAAAACAGAATAGTCTGTAGCAATCTGTAACTAATGCAAACTTCTCGAACTCTAAAAATCCTACCAAAATAGGAAGTCCTGGGCAATTTGTCTATTGATCATAAGCAAAAATAATCAACGCAAAATCACGTTTCTGTGATTTAACAAAACTAATTTCGTGCGTGCAAAGTTTCTGTTTTTCAGCAGAATCAAATCAACTATTACCATAGGTTATCCTATAGGTTCTACTTGGCACAAACACTAATTAAAACATAAAAACACATCTAAACAGAAGGTAGATGAAAAATTTATTACTAAACTGAAACAAAAACAAAAAACACAAATAAAATTGGGTTGCCTCCAACTAGCGCTATCGTTTAACGCCCCTAGCTAGGCATAAAAGCGAAGATAGATCTAAGTAGTGCCATCTTTGGCACTCGGAAAGGGAAAAGAGGATCTCCTTTCTAAGGCATTCATTCTTCTATTTAGGGTAATCACATTGCCATTAATGGATGAAGTAAGATTAAGCACGTTGCGGAAATTTGCATCTAAACTAGACTTCATCTCTTTGATAATTTCATTTTGATAAAAGCACAAGAGAGCAGTTGATTCAACCTTATCATTCATAGGGTGCCCAAATATGGTTTTCATTTTTTTCATAGGTATCTATTGCATCCCCCTTAAGGAACCCTTCTTCGAAAATAGAATCTAGAACTTGCTTGAAAGAAGCGGGTAAGCCAACAAAAAAACTTTTTAGGTAAACTTCAATTTGATATTGTGGCACATAGCTAGCCCGAATCCTTGATAACCTATCCCAAGCATCTTTTAAAGACTCATCAAGCAAATAGCGAAAAATTCCGGAGTCATCTTCATCAAAATTATTTAAGACCTCATTGGTGACCTCGGTGGGTCTTTCCATAGCATCATTATTTATTAGCTTAGAGAGGATAGAGGGGTTATCCAAGGTACTAGAACCCTGGAAGAGACCCTTGGTTCTCTTAGATTCGGCCATGGCAACGGAAAGGCAAACGAAAAAGAGAGGAGATTGGGAAAGAGAGGGCGAATAAAACGGCAAGGGAGAAGTAGGGGAGAGGAAAACGAGAGGCAAATGGCAAATAATGTAAATGCGAGGGAGATGAGTTTGTGATGGGTACTTGGTATGTCTTGACTTGAGCGAAGACCTCCCCGGCAACAGCGCCAGAAATCCTTCTTGCTACGTCTTGAGCTTGCGTTGGTTTTCCTTGAAGAGGAAAGGGTGATGCAGCAATAGTAGCGTAAGTATTTCCCTCAGTTTTTCAGAACCAAGGTATCAATCCAGTAGGAGGCTCCTCAGAAGTCCCACACACCTACACAAACAAAAAATGAACTCGCAACCAACGCAATAAAGGGGTTGTCAATCCCTTCACGGCCACTTGCGAAAGTGAGATCTGATAGAGATAGTATGATAAGATAAATGTATTTTTGGTATTTTATAATATAGATTGGAAAAGTAAAGATGCAAATAAAAGTAGATTGAAAGCTTATATGATAAAAGATAGACCCGAGGGCCATAGGTTTCACTAGTGGCTTCTCTCAAGATAACATAAGTATTACGGTGGGTGAACAAATTAATGTCAAGCAATTGATAGAACAGCGAATAATTATGAGATTATCTAGGAATGATCATGTATATAGGTATCACATCCATGACAAGTAGACCGACTCCTGCCTGCATCTACTACTATTACTCCACACATCGACCGCTATCCAGCATGCATCTAGAGTATTAAGTTCATAAGAACAGATTAATGCATTAAGAAAGATGACATGATGTAGAGGGATAAACTCAAGCAATATGATATAAACCCCATCTTTTTATCCTCGATAGCAATAATACAATACGTGCCTTGCAACCCCTGCTGTCACTGGGTAAGGGCACCGCAAGATTGAACCCAAAGCTAAGCACTTCTCCCATGGCAAGAAAGATCAATCTAGTAGGCCAAACCAAACTGATAATTCGAAGAGACTTGCAAAGATAACTCAATCATACATAAAAGAATTCAGAGGAGATTCAAATATTTCTCATAGATAAACTTGATCATAAACCCACAATTCATCGGATCTCGACAAACACACCGCAAAAAGAGTTACATCAAATAGATCTCCACAAGAGAGGGGGAGAACATGGTATTGAGATCCAAAAAGAGAGAAGAAGTCATCTAGCTAATAACTATGGACCCGAAGGTCTATGGTAAACTACTCACAACTCATCGGAGGGGCTATGGTGTTGATGTAGAAGCCCTCCGTGGTCAATTCCCCCTCCGGCGGAGCGCCGGTGAAGGCTCCAAGATGGGATCTCGCAGATATAGAAGGTTACGGCGGTGGAAATTGTTTTTCATTGGCTCCCTGGATGTTTTCGGGGTACGTGGGTATATATAGGAGGAAGAAGTAGGTCGGTGGCCGCCCGAGGGGCCCACGAGACAGGGGCACGCCCTGTAGGGGTGGGCATGCCCCCCACCCTCGTGGCCGCCTCGGCTGCTTCTTGGCTTGCACTCCAAGTCCTCTGGATCACGTTCGTTCCAAAAATCACGCTCTCGAAGGTTTCATTCCGTTTGGACTCCGTTTGATATTCCTTTTCTCCAAAATACTGAAATAGGCAAAAAAACAGCAATACGAGTTGGGCCTCTGATTAGTAGGTTAGTCCCAAAAATGATATAAATGTGTAAAATAAAGCCCATAAACATCCAAAAGGGGTAATATAATAGCATGGAACAATCAAAAATTATAGATACGTTGGAGACGTATCAGCGATCTTGTTCTTTGGCACGTTCAGTCGGCCAAGAATTCAAACAAGTTTACGCCGAAGTGGGAAGGCCCTTATGGGGTAACACGATTCACGAGGCCCGGCGCAGTCCGGCTGGAGACCGAAGATGCCATTCCAGTGAGCTACTCCTGGAACATCGAGCATCTCCGCAAGTTTTACCCGTAAGGCATGGCTGCTGGGCCTCCCGGCAAGCCACACTTTTGTACAAGCCTTGCCGGCAAGGCATGTAACCATTTGTACAAATCCAGGCGCAGACCCTGAGCATAAATAAACGAAGCGCCGGTGCCCTAAGTTATAGCATGCATGCTAGGTCAAGTCTCTTCCTTGGTTAGGGTTGATAGTGCTTGGCGGCGGCTAACCCCTAGCTTAGAGGTCGAGTGCGCGTCTCTCTGTTCTTCTCTGTCTTCTTTGGTTCGCAGGGCACATAAGTATTCCTGTCGAGCTATTTTGGAAGAAAGGGGATGGACCAGCGTCCGGGCCCCGGCAAGCCAAAGTTGTCGGGGGCTGCAGGAACAAGGATCCATCCGCGGCAAGCCAAGGTTGCCGGGGGCTGCAGATCCAGATAAGTCTTCTATCCTCTATCATGCATTTCGTTATGGACTGGGATATGTGAAACCTCATTTTATCCCTAGGCTACCGTGCTCCCCTCTTTCCGTACCCTAGGACTATCTCCTGGGGCTGAATCTGGTCGTAGTCGCGGCAGCAAGGAAATGAAACGAGGAGCCTAAGCCCACCTCATCCCTGCCTCCGCCAAGGGCGTGAGAAAGGTCGAGCGAAGTGGGGGGGCGGCAAGGCATGTTGCCGGGCGAGAAAACATTTATCTTAAAAAATAACGAGGATTCGCTCCTTGTTGTGGGTTCCACCCACGAACGAAAACCCCGGCAAACATCCCTTTTTCATTAAAAAACATCCCGTACAGGTACAGTTCATACGAAATGAAAAACATGAGCAAGGGGATTACAAGTTCTAAAGTTAACGAAGGCCCGAAGGCTTACAAGACTAAAAAGAGATAAGATGCCTGTAATCCCTTTCTTGTCCCTCTCCTCAGGAGGCAGGTCAAGAAAGCAAAAGGGCAAAAGGGGTGCCTAGGCAAGCTACGAGCGGCAGAAAGCGCCAAGAGAACATCTCGGTGGCCGTACAAAGGCTGGATGGTGATGGCGGCGCCAGAGGAAGAGCTCGAAGATGCGGCGGCGGGATGTCAATACGCGATGAAGGCGTCGGTGCCCGCGTACTCTGACTTGACGGCCTTGCCGCCCACCCTCTTCCTCTTCCGCAGCCTCCCAACGCCAGCCGCCCAAAAAGACGACCCCGAGAAGTTCAAGGAGCCGGCGACACGGATGATGGGGCCGCCGGTGCCTCCGGGAGCGGCGCCCGACGCCTAGTCGGACCCGTCATCCTGCCGCCCGCTACCCTCATCGTCGTTGCTGTTGCCTTCCTCGCCACTCTCACTCGAGGAGGAATCTTCATCGTCAGAAGAGCTCTCCATGCAGCACCTTACGCGAGTCCCGAAGTGCCCGAAGATCTTGACGGAGAGGAGGTCACTCTCCATTAGTTTGAAATGGAGAGTGAGCCCCTCCGCCAAGCTGTGGATACGAGCGAAAGTTTTCCACCCTCGACGAAGATACATGACGTGAGGGGCGGGGAATTCGACGTTGGCCCATGTGCCATTGTTCCCACAACCCCTCATATGCAGCCGCAACGCCTGCGGCGGATCCAGCTCCATCTCCCGCGCAAATGGAGTCGGGAGGCGAAGACGACGGCGCGGCGGCTGGCGCAGCCTGATGAAGAATTCGTAAGGGTTGTCCCCGACGTGGCCCTCCACCGGAGGAGGGGCCGCTAGCGGAGGCGAGGCCGACCTATCGCCCCGTCCTCCTCTCCCTCGAGCGCCACGACGGCCTCGAGCTCGCCCCCTCCCCCTCCCTCTAACAGCCGGCTCCGCCGCTACGAGCTCTTGGGGAGGAGCGATGCGTTGTCTAGCCGAGACCCTCGCCGCCACCGATGAAGCATCGCCACGCCCCCTCGCCATGACAGAAGAAAGGAGGAAGCGGGAATGGGGAGAGGCAGATGACGAAAGATTGAGAGGCGTCGTTCCTCCTGCTCCCCTCTTTATAAAGGGGCGAGGGCGAGGCTCGGCCGCCCCCTCTCGGCCAATCCGGTCCATTGAAGTGACAGCAAGCGGGGCCGTCGACCGCCCTCCCCGCCCCACTGAAAGCATGTGGGAATCGACCCACGCGCGCGCGACTTCCCGCATCCCGCGCGCCTGTCGTTCGCTCTGCATCGTGCATGAAGCGAACGTGGCACGAGGGACGGGCGCAGTGGGACACATGGAGCGACAGTTCCCAAGGGAGGGCAGTAAATGAGCAGCAACCCTGCGATCTCGAAGAGACACGCAAGCCACCTCTATACTGTCCACCACAAGATGATGCCAGCATGCTTCCGTCACGCACGCGCATGCTCCACCACAACGCGCATTCAACACGGGTCGTGGGGAAGTGCAGCAGACGGAATAGTTACTGCAGTAAAACCCGCCCCCTGCCCACGCACCATTCTGGGCCTAGCCCAACATCGTGTCGCGCTTATGTATGGCCCAGACCCGGGGGCTCCTGTCGATGTACAAAAGTAGGGGCTCCCCTTTTGACCCCTTTACTTGTGCACGGGCAGTCAGAGCCATGCGCCATGGCCGCACATAACAGGGCAAAGGAGGGAAGCCGGAGAGAAGCCGAAGGCTCGAGACAAACAAGGAAACATCAAGGACCAAAGCCACAAAGTGTAAACGGACGAAGCGGGTTTCCCCGGCAAGGCCCTTGCCGAGGTAGCCTCTGCAGCCCCGGCAAGCCCCTTACCGGGGCAACTCGCCCACACCAGCGGAGCGAGCCACCCTTGGACGCACGGCCTCCAATGTCAACAACCACGTTGGACCAGGGCTCGGGAGGCACCTCCATGGTGGCATGCAGATCTTTGTGAAGACAAAGAATACCCAAGATTAGATGAGGATTGGAGGGCAACACTCCCCGTCAAGATCCTTACCGAAGAAACCCACAAGACCCCCGGTAAGATCCTTGCCGGAGACGCCAGCGCCCCATGGCAAGACCCTTGCCGGGCTACCCGGCAAGACCCTTGTCGGTCCACCCGACAAGACCCTTGTCAGAGGCGACAGCAGGGCCACCGCCAGGCCCGCACCAACCATATTCCCGCTGCCGTTCGCATGCAGCTGCCAGCCCAACCAGCTGGGCAGGCACCTGCGTGGCAACATGCAGCTTCTAGGACAACTCAACACACACCTGCGTGGTGGAATGCGGATCTTCGTGGAGGCTCCACCACCACGCCACCTCAGCTGCTTGCCTACCTACATGGCACCGCATGCATCGCTGGCCAGGGCGCGTGCCGAAGTGAGGAGAAGCGGCGACGGATGGGACGGGCCTCGCTCCAGTCCCTGATAAAGTGAAGGGACACCTAAGCCATGCATTAAATGCGTCTCGTCCTGTAATACGAGCGATAAGCTCACAGCACTGTAGGCCTTTCCACCTTCTGTGTGCCACTATGGCAGCCCCTTTCGCCTATAAAAGGAGGCCCAAGGCAGACAGGAAAAGGATTCGGCTCTTTCGAACCACACAGCACCCATAGCTAGTTCGAGAGCTCAAGAACACTCAATACATCCACCAAGAAGGACTAGGGTTTTACGCATCCTCGCGGCCCGAACCTGGGTAAACGATCCTCATGCCAATTGCTAATCCTGCTCTTCTCACAACCCCACGCCCCGCAACCGTAGTAGGGATTCTTGTGATCCCATAGGTGTCGTTTCCCACCGACAGCAACCCATCAATATAATCCTTAATAAGCACAAACTTTTCCGATATAGTGTAGTCGGGAGAATTCAAAAGGATAATAGGACTATCATGCGTGGGTGCAATAGCAACAATTTCATGTTTATCATAAGGAACTATAGCAAGTTCATCTCCATAAGCATAATTCATATTGGCATCTTGGCCGCAAGCATAGCAAGCATCATCAAAAAGGGATATTTCAAGAGAATGGATCATAACAATCATCATAGCAATCATTCTTCGGTAAGCACGAAGGGAAATTAAACAATGTATGAGTTGAAGAGTTACTCTCATTAGAAGCTGGGCATGGGTAGCTAATCCGCTCTTCCTCCGTTTGTTCTTCGCTCTCCTCATCATCTTTTTCATCCAATGAGCTCACAGTTCCATCAATTTCTTCTTCCATAGACTCCTGCAAAATATTACTCTCTTCTTGGACAGCGGACACTTGCTCAATAAATGCATCAATATCAGCATTATATTCATAATTCTCATAGCAATATCTAAGTATAGCCAAATTTTCAGGTCTGTAAACAACATCATCAAGATTTTCACACGTTTTAAACAAAGATTCAATTTCATAAGCACCCATAAAAGCAACAAATTCTTCTATTTGTTCCACATCATAGTAATCATATATACCATTAGCATAAGAAGCCAAGGTTTCATTATCATTAAATTTGCATGAAAAGGAAAGGTGTGGAGCTTTCATCCTAGAGCAACAAGTATAATCATATCTCTAGCATAGTTCCCGAGCATACCAATGCAACATATGAATTTGATCCCATAATAGTTTCCCTTTCTGAGTCAAGCGATAATCCCTAAAGTATTCACGTTGATCCAACGTGTCTCCCATAACATAATAATGGGGTTTTCTCAGGATTATCAAAGTAGTACACAATATTTTTCACATAACCAGCATCGAGGGTTTTAGGAGGTTCCCCATCTCCATGAGTAGCAAGTACACCTAATTTTTTTGGTATTTCGTGTTCCATATCCATAACTAAAGATAGAGAACAACTAAGAACAACAAATAAAAATTACGTAGTGATAAAGCAAACAAGCACACACGAGAATATTCACCCCACGCCATGACTCCCCGGCAACGGCGCTAGAAAAAGGTCTTGATAACCCACAAGTATAGGGGATCAATTGTAGCCTCTTTCGATAAGTAAGAGTGTCGAACCCAACGAGGAGCTAAAGGTAGAACTAATATTCCCTCAAATTCTATCGACCATCGATACAACTCTACGCATGCTTGACGTTCGCTTTACCTAGAACAAGTATGGAACTAGAAGTACTTTGTAGGTGTTGTTGGATAGGTTTGCAAGATAATAAAGAGCACGTAAATAAAAAGTAGGGGCTGTTTAGATAAAGAAGCAATAAAGTAAATATAGCGAGTGTGGAAAAGTGGTGGTAGGAGTTGTGAAATTGTCCCTAAGCAATTGACTACTTTACTAGACTGATAGCAAGTTTTATGTGGGAGAGGCATAAGCTAACATACTTTCTCTTCTTGGATCATATGCACTTATGATTGGAACTCTATCAAGCATCAGCAACTACTAAAGATCATTATGGTAAAACCCAACCATAGCATTAAAGCATCAAGTCCCCTTTATCCCATACGCCACAATCCCCTTACCCGGGTTTATGCTTCTGTCACTCAAGCAACCCACTATAAGCGAATCATGAACATATTGCAACACCCTACAGCGGGAATCCCTCATGCTTGTGCGACACGGAGGGCACAATAGGACAGCAACATAACCACAAACAAATTAAACCAATCATAGCAAATCACCAATCACTGATAGGACAATGAAAATCTACTCAAACATCATAGGATGGCAACACATCATTGGATAATAATATGAAGCATAAAGCACCATGTTCAAGTAGAGGGTACAGCAGGTTGCGAGAGAGTGGACCGCTGAATATAGATGGGGGAAGGTGATGGAGATGTTGGTGAATATGGCGGAGGTGTTGGTGTAGATCGCGGTGATGATGATGGCCCCCGGCAGCGTTCCGGCGCCACCAGAAGCAAGGGGGAGAGAGCACCCCTTCTTCTTCTTCTTCCTTGACCTTCTCCCTAGAGGGGAGAAGGGTTTACCCTCTGGTCCATGGCCTCCATGGCTTGGGAGGGGCGAGAGCCCCTCCGAGATTGGATCTGTCTCTCTGTTTCTGCATTCTCAGATTCTGCTCTGTCACTGTTTCTTATATATCCGGAGATTCGTAACTCCGATTGGATTGAAACCTTCGCCCAGATTTTTCTCCGAAAATTAGCTTTCTTGCGGCAAAAGAAGAGCATCAACCGCCTTATGGGGTGCCCACGAGGGTCAGGGGCGCGCCTGCCCCCCTGGGGCGCGCCCCCTGCCTCGTGGCCCCCTTGGGCACCGTCTCGCGTTGATTTTTCTTCCAGAAAATCATAAATATTCCAAAAATATTCTCCGTCCGTTTTTATCCCGTTTGGACTCCGTTTGATATGGGGTTTCTGCAAAACATAAAACATGCAACAAATAGGAACTGGCACTGGGCACTGGATCAATATGTTAGTCCCAAAAATAATATAAAAAGTTGCCAAAAGTATATGAAAGTTGTAGAATATTGGCATGGAACGATCAAAAATTATAGATACGACGAAGACGTATCAAGGGCATCAGACTGTACTTAGAGTCCGTTGCTCATCCGCAGTCAAACGGCCTAGTTGAGCGAGCAAACGGCCTCATCCTATCCGGCATCAAGTCCCGATTGGTTGAGCCACTGGAGCGTTCGGTCGGGTGCTAGCTCGAGGAGCTGCCGGCCATCCTCTGGAGCTAGCGTACCACTCCGAATAAATCAACCGGTTTCACTCCCTTCTTCCTTATGGTGCCGAGGCTGTCATCCCAATTGACATCGAGTTCGACTCACCTCGAGTCACCATGTACATGGAAGCGGAGGTGAAGGAAGCACGAGAAGACGGTGTTGACCTGCTGGAAGAGGGCCGGCTGTTAGCACTCAGCCGGTCCGCCATCTACCAGCAGGGTTTGCGTCGCTACCATAGTCGGAAGGTCAAGCCAAGATCCTTCCAAGAGGGCGACCTTGTGCTCCAGCTGATCCAGCGAACAGACGGCTAGCACAAGCTCTCAACCCCTTGGGAAGGCCCCTTCGTCATCAGCAAGGCCTTTGGCAACGACTCCTACTACCTGATCGATGCACAGAAGCCCAAGGCACGCAAGAGAGATGATTCCGGCAAGGAGTTGAAACGCCCATGGAACGCCAATCTCCTACAAAGATTTTATAGTTAATGCAGTATGTACCATGCTATCTTTTGTATTAATTACAAGACATTGGGTCCCCCGAGGAGCACTCGGGGACTACCCTTCCTTTATCTATATGATGAGTATCATGCCTATGAATGTGTTAGTACATTTGTTCTTTCGTCCGGCACCGGGTTCGACCAGTCGGCCCGGGGACTTGCCGCCTTGAATTATGTTAAGCACTACCTGCAGTCAGACAAGTAGTGTGCTGACACCTAAGCCCTCTCTTGCTGAAAGTCGCAGCTCGTAGAAGCGGCCATTCAACAAGCAAGAGTTAAAGGCAGGAAATGATGCCCACACGAAAAACGGCTAAGGACCAATGAGCTTACATAACACAAGCCAGCTCCCCACCCTGCCAACTGACTGCTAAGCAGCCGGCTGGCCTGCTTCCCACTCACCTTGCCACAGTCTAAGAAAGCTAAAGTACTTGCCTTCCCACACGGCCAAGTACTTTCCCAGCCACAGACTACAGAGTAGTTGTCCGGCTGGGAAGGTGGCGACGAAGGGAGGGCGGCAAAGGAAATAGCCGGAAAAGGATTTAAAGAAAGCAAAGTCGGAAGTCAACACCAGCATAGCACATGCGAGATTATATTTACACAAAAGGCCTTCGAAGGCCAGGATTCAACTTAGTTTGAATACATCCCCAGTGGGTGGAACTGCGCAAATTTAACAAATATTGTTCAAAAGACTGACGAGCAGGAAGATAAAGATAAAATTGGCCGCTCAGACCAAGGGAGCAACAGGCAAGCTTGGCACGTCAGTGGAGACGGCAGTGCTGGCTGGAGGAGTGGTCGGGTGGTGAGTCTCGGCTTGATCATTGCCCACTACAGTACCTCGTTGCTGGAGGCACGGTCAGGCTGGGCTGGTCGGCCGCTCCACCATCTGGCGTGGCGTCATCACCGTCCTCTTCCTCCTCCTCACCCTCGTCGCTGGAGTCGATCTCCTCTGCCGAGTCTTCACCATCTGTCGGGTTCAGCCCAAACCAGTTCGCCGGCAGCTCAGCATCGTCGTCGTTTAGGTCGGGGATGAAGACGCTGGTGTCGGTGTACTCGGTAATCGTCGTGGCGCGATGAATGATAGCCAGCCGCACCGCCACCAGCTCCTCATGGGCCTCCTGCCGGAACATGGCCAGCTGGGATAGGTCCAACCCAGGGTACCACGCTCGGACGAACTCCAACGCCCGCCTGGCGCCTGCCCGGGCCGCAGAAGCCTTCCAAGCCTCGAACGACCGAATGCCACCTCTAGCCAGTCGGCAGTACGACTAGGTGTGCGGGGAATCGCGTCATCAGGCCAGAGGGCGGAAAGCACATGAGCTCCAACATGCTGAAGGCGGCGGAGCATCCGGTGGGCCGGCTGGAGACGAGCCTGGATGGCCAAGAGCTGCTCCTCAAGCGTTCAGCGAGCATTTGTCACGATTTCAGCAT